>NC_043014.1:407500-432500 GCF_006345805.1 Octopus sinensis
CTGTTGTTCACATTCTTCTTCTTAAGAGTCTTGGAGAAATGGTCAACGACACAAACACTGCTGTTCATCTCTTTGTAATTTAAAACTGAATCTTATCAGCACATTCTGTTTGTAAACAGGTGCCACAGGGAGGCACAGTTCCTCATTGAAAGCAGTGGCACCATCATAAAACTGATTTGTGTTTTGATTGGCTTTTGGTGCAATGTTTAAATGTTTATGTTGGAGGAGGTCAAGCTGTTGCTATAACAACCACAGCCCCATTAAAATATACACGAGTGCCCTTGGGAACACAAAAGAAAATGCTGAAGTCAGGAGACTTATGACGATGTCATATTTTCAAATTGATTTCTAATAAATGTATTTTTGGTGAAAGAAATCAATGAATTATGGCAAACCCCAGTACATCACTGGTATTTACTCTATTGACACACATCCCAAGAAGCCAAGTCAATGATGGCAGGTTCTGAAATCAAAATATGAAGATATCTAAGCATTTTCTCTCTTCTACAAACACTGCAAATCCAAAATGATTTTGTTCATCACTCTACATGACAAACTTATTCAAATATAAACACTGTCATTTGGGGCTGACAACCAATGTGGGGCTGTCTGACAGCTGCTGATACAATGGGGCTGTTAGTATCCAGCATAGGAGAACACTAACAACGGTCAAACTTGTCCAAGAGGCATGCAGTAGAACCATACCACTCTGCTATCATTCAGAGTCTATGCAACATGTCAGCTTGTGTTAAATAATTGCTGTCGTACGTGGGGGATGGAACTGGTTGTGCACTGAGTCATGAACATCATTTAACGCCTATTTTCAATGCTGGCATGGGTTGGACGGTTCGACAGAAGCTGACCAGCTGTTCAGGCTCCATTTGTTTGTTTTGGCATGGTTTCTATGGCTGGATGCCTTTCTTTATGCCAACCACTTCACTGGGTGGTGCTTTTACACAGCACTGGCATGGCACCAGTGCTCACGAGCCCACAAGATTAGGAATACTCAGCCGGAGAGGATGAGCCTGGATGCAAGGACAACCAATGCTTTCACTGAGCTTGACATATCTCGAGAGAATTGATGTTCCTTTGTCAATGAAAGGTGCTGAGCCTCCCCCTGTCTACCTGCTGTGGTAAAACACCTTCTGGTGAACTCTTCTGAAATGTTTGAAGACAACATTTTCTTCTGTGGCCAACTTCTTTAAAAGGAAGGTGGGTGAGTGTGGCTAGAATGCTGATGTTGAATAGCCCTAAGAGAAAAGTTACTAACAGGGGTCACTTTTAATGCCTCAGAGTAACCCAAACCTTTGTGGAGGAGCACCCTAGCCCCACCCCTAAATTACCCTCACTTACCACTTCTTATACTGGGGATCTTTTCTTGTTGAAATTTTGTTTTATCTTTTGCTTTTCACTTGTTGTTTTTTTACTCAATGTTAAATACATCTTTGTGAGTTGTATTTCATCCTTGAATTGTCCTCAATGTTTTGGGCCCTTGTGGCCAATAAAAGAAATTATTATTAAGATTCTTATTGTTATTACTGAGAGTGTGGTGAGTAAGAATTCATTCCCATTTGCTTCAATCTAGAAATCAAAGGAAATGACTACCGTTCCCTTCAAACTTTGCTTTTGTGACTTGGACATCAATGTTTTGAACCTGACACCTATTTTCCATTATATTTCAGACAGATTCAGTGCCAAGTTGCTCAAACAGAGATATCAATACGGCCAATATTGTGCTCAATCCCATACATTGGCTTGACTATAATCACTAGAGCATGTCTCTTAGTGGCTGACAATATGTGCATTTCTGATCATAAGCAAGAACAGGGAGGGAGCATCAAAGCCATGTATAGAGACAGATTCTTTAGGGTTTCAATATATGTAACAAAAACAAACTTTGAAGGAAATATTAGCCCCTTTTCATACTTTGTAGGGATAAGCAAACAAGAAATAACAGTTGCGACCCAAGGACAGAAATTGTGTTACACAGGGTAATTTACAAGTGAAGTAGTGAGAGGGGGGGGGGGTGAGTGGGACTGGCTCTTCCCCCCCTCACAACTTCAGGTCTTGCACCAGTTGTGCCTGGAACAATTCATGGTTGTCAGTGTTGTTGTTCTTGTTGTTAATGTTACAATGGCACAGACAGTCATCCTTAATATGGAGAACAGTGACACTTTCTGGAAGGTGTTGTTGCTGTTGTTGCTGAACAATTTCTGACTCTGCAGGAAGATTCCAAAAATGAATGCATTTGTGTCGTTGCTTTGATTCCTGCTGTTCAATGTTTTTGTTTGTTTGGCAGACATCAGCAAATAATTTGTAGACTGACTTCTATAAACAAGAACTATAATTCTTGTTTAGAGTCATTGACCCAGGGGTAGCTTTGACTGAAGAGACACAACCAGGCTGAAACACCACCGTGTCTTGAAGCCCCTTTACCTCAGTGAATCATGTCTGTTGTGAATACGCATCTGAAAGGAGAAGTTCTTCTCCAACGCAACAATTATTAGCATATTTGAATCTGCTGGAAGATAAATATTTACATCATTATTTTGATTTTCTTCATGAATGAGATGTTTTATTATTATTGATGTTGTTGTCATTATTATTATTGATAATATGGTGAGCTGGAAGAATGTCCTTCTCTACATTCTGAGTTCAAATTCCACCAAGATTGATTCTACCTTCTTTTGGAGAGTAGTAGTATTAGTAGTAGAAGTAGTAGTATTAGCAGCAGCAGTCAAGTACAGGGGTCGATGTCATCGACTGTTCTTCTCGCCAAAATTTTGAGTTTGCACCAATACAAAAAAGGATTATTATTATTGTTATTATTCACAGGTGAACTCACAAGATGCCTTTCTTGGTTGTTTGTGAAAGCTAAATAAGTTTAAATATTGTACCATCCCCAAAGTGAACAAACAGTTTTTCATTTGAATTAAACAATCCTGAGCAAATCTGATGAGGAAGAAGAGCTGTTTCATCATTTGATTTTCTCTTTGGATATTTGAAAAGAATGCTGTCTGCAACAACAAGAATATTCATTGGTAAAAAATAAGAAGTACTGTAAAAGCAGGCAACAAAATCGAAAAACTTGCATTTTCTCTCGGTTAAGTTTCCGGGGGGTGAGGATGAAGCACTTAATCATGCCATACACTTGTGCCACAGCACACGGGGAAATGAAGTACAAAAGTTAAGTTTGAGGATGCTGGGGACAAGGGTGACGTTTAGCTCAGAATGCGTAGGTAGGGAGTGGGGGCGGGGAGAGCTGATGAAGAATGAGATGTGGTTGTGTAGCATCACAATGAACATGCAAATCTTTAAGGTTTCTGAAGACCTCAAGACCATCCCAGACTATTCCCAGTTGTGTGTGTGCAAAAGGTGATGATACTAATAGCAATGTAGGGCAGAAAACTCACTTGCTACACATGTGGTAGCAAAAACTACTTGATGGCTTTCATGCCTGCAACAGCACCAAAGACAAAACAACTGAAGAATTGACAAGTTTCAGAAAAGGTTGCTATTCTCAAAACACTTGTGGTCAAGGGAAACTCTCCGCTCTTTGTCCAGGCTATGTGTCCACACCAACAGTAGTGTTCCCCAGTTCTTAAAATCTTGTCCAAGGTTTTGGTCCCACTGCACACAACTTTCTAAATCCACAAATTAACATTCATCATATTTGGTGCTTTCAAACCCTTGTTGCTAATAAACAAATTATTATTATTGTTATCTTTAATGTAATTTTTTTTAGTTGTTATTACTGTAGTTTTTTAAATTTTTATTATTACTATTATATGGAAACTCTCAGCTTA
The DNA here is from genome assembly GCF_006345805.1 of Octopus sinensis. Lineage (NCBI taxonomy): Eukaryota > Metazoa > Mollusca > Cephalopoda > Octopoda > Octopodidae > Octopus > Octopus sinensis. The sequence continues at coordinate 411,307 of NC_043014.1, forward strand.
TTTTGCCGAGTATGATGGAAAGGGGGTCAGCTGTCCACAGCCAACAGACTAAGGGGACATTTGTTTACCGGTCATGCTTCAAGAATTCTGGCAGTTCCAAGCAATGCTAATTTTTGTAGGTATTCTACATTCACACTTGCAGCACCAATCTTTTTCAGCCCAGCCATTATTATTATTAGTAGTAGTAGCAGCAGCAGTAGTAGTATTAGTAGTAGAAGTAGTAGTATTAGTAGTAGAAGTAGTAGTAGTAGTAGTAGTAGTAGAAGTAGTAGTAGTAGAAGTAGTAGTAGAAGTAGTAGTATTAGTAGCAGCAGTAGTCATTATTACTGTTGCCAGTCGTATTATCAATACTATTATAACAGACATACCATGAACTTCGTTGCAGTTAGCGTTACCAAGAATATCAAAAAAGCTGTATTCTTCTGATTCCTCTCCTAAAAAAGATAAATTACACATTCTCATGGGAATCAAGATCTTTCACAGAGACACATCTTAAGGGGTTGATTTCAACCCCAGGCCAATCTTTCGTCCACCCAACATAGTTTTTCCGTTGACAGTTTTCTCTTTTCCCAAAGTCAATTTCTGTCCCCTAAATCAAACAAAATAACCAAAAAAATACTCCAATCTTGGAACTGAATTTCATTTTTTCAAATACTTCCAAAGAATCCCGGCTGACATTAAATTATTCGACATGAAGTAGTCTTAAAAGCCAGCAAATATGTCAAAACTCTTACAACACGGGTTGGTTACATCTATGTAAACAACAGAACTTCTTTACTGATGTCTTGTAATAAATGATCTCTGGATTTTCAGGTTCCTATTGTACAACAAAAGGGAACCATTTGAAATGCTTGCAGAACTCCTCACCTTTAGTTTGCAACAGCAAACAGTCATTAATGTTTATCAACAGGTAAAGCAGCCATCACCTGAGTTAACGAGAATTCTACCTACCTGCTTCTTATTATTGCCTTCACATCTTACATGTTCAACCCTTTCCCTCTGACCCCTATATTTCCATCCACTGGTCTCTGTATCTGCAACCAGTGCCTGCTGACCCTACATCTCCATTCACTGACCCCTGTGTCTCTGAAAAATGTAGGATTTCTAAGCAGAAGACCAACACTATATAACTTGCTCCAACCAGGGTGCTGTGGCCACCCCTAAAAACAAAAGGTCTGTTATCCTTTTTATCTTCAGCTCCCTCATACATACATACACAGTTGAGCAGTAACTGAATGTTGGTGGTCAAATTAACAACAATAAAACATAATTACTTTAAGGACAACAACCATCCAAACTGGACAAAGAAAAAAAGAAAGAAGAAAAATGGATGAAATCAGATTTTTAGTTTAAAAGAAAGCAAAATGTTGGGTTAACTCTTTTGTTTTCATGTTCCAGTTAAAATATGCTATCTTGGTTTCCAATTAATTTTGAAAATAATAAATTTAGTAAAATAACTTTTGCCATTAAGCCTGAGATTGGAATGTAAATTAAGATGGAATTTTAATGGAAGCTTTTAACTGAGACCCCTTTAAAGACAATCTTAAGTGGACTGGAGAGTATTGTAGTTCGCTTGAAGCATTGTGTATTGTTTGTAAAGAATAAAAGGTTTTGAATGGTACAACAATGCACTATAATACAGACAATGGTCTGTGTATACCTGTTGTAATTTAGTCATCCGTAGTCTGATCTGATATTTTGGAATAATATTCCTTCTTTAGATATTCTTAGATGGAGTTGCTGCTACAATTGGTTTTCTAATGGCTTTTCTTTTAAGTGGATTGGTATCAAAAGGGCTGAAGGCCCTGGTGAATCCAAATTAAAGAATGGATTGGTAAAGGGTTAGGGTTAGTAAGTTCTCTTCAAAAATCCTATCTTCTGTTTTAGTTGCAAGTTGACCAATTTGAGAATGGAAATTTGCTCAACATCAGACAACTGGTTAAGTCAGAGAATCTTCAAGAGATCAGCAATATGCACAGGACAGCAGTGATCAACGACAAATTGCTATGACTTTGAGAGTACAGTGCAGCACTCCAGCAAACATGGCTCCCGTGAAAGAGTGTAGAACTTTTTCTGTCAGGGGAAATGTACAGATGAAGCCAGTGAGAATGGGAGTTGGCTTTATCATGAGACACCTCACTGCTGAAGTTGGTGGAACTCTGCAGCAATGGTTTAGAGGAGATTCTTTCATTCTGATTGCACACTTTAGATGGGTCTGTCAACTTTGTCGGTGCTTATTCCCCAGCCCTCCATTGCATACAAGACAAGGGTAAGTTTTGAGAACATCCAAACTGGAAAATACAGGTGATCCTGAATTGAGAACAGCTGGTGCCATTTGTTGACTTCAACGCCAGAGTGGGAGCTGATCCCTACTTCTGGGCATGGTGTCTGGGATGGTATGGGATTGGCAAGGCTAGTGGAGCTCTGTATGCTTCAGTGACCATGTATCACCAACACCTACTTCTAGGCCAAAGCTCGACACAGGGTTTCCTGACCTTATCTTTGGACCCTGAGATGAGTGGGCAAGTTGGATGAGCATCCTCCACATTTGCCAAGCAGACAAAGAGAGAGTCTGGGAAAATAGAAAACTGGCCACAAACACCAAATTGCTGTCTATAAGATGTGCATCCTCAGCACCCACTATTAGAGGGAGATATGAAGCTGCTACACCAAACAAGAATGGCATCTCAATGTCTTCTACATTCATAGGCTGAGATGCATCTTGGATATCAAGTGGAGCAACCAAGCCACTATCACTGAAATTCTCAACTGCATCAAGTAACCCAGCTTGTTCCCCCTGCTCTCCAGCACTGACTCGGTCACATATATTGTCTGCCAGATGCAAGGAGGATCCCGAAAGACCTCCTGTATGGGGAAACTGGCCACCGGCACAAGAGCACGAGGACAACCTCATCTTTGTTTCAAGAGAGAAATGATGTCAACAGATCCACATTTCCTTAAATGAGAGGAAATTGCAAATGGTCCCCCGTGCTGAAGATGACTACAACGCAAAGGGATGGAGTAAGAGGAAGAGAGACTGAGACTTGTTACTGAAGAAAATCTCACTCAAAGAAAGGAAAACTCAGTAGCACAGGTGGGGAGGTTCTTCAAATGCAAATATATGGGGGAAGAGTGTTTATGAGTCTAAGTGGAGATCAGTATAAGTGCCGGGGTCAATGATTGATTAAATCTCTTGAATGTGGGGCCCAAGCATCATCATCATCATCATCATCATATAGCTAAAAATCAGTAAGAAAATTGCTTTTTATAATTTTAGTGTGATTTCTGATTTTTCAATTATATTTACAGACAGGCATGGCCGTGTGGTTTAGCAGCTTGCTTCCCAATCATGGGGTTTCAAGTTCAGTCTCATTGACTGGCACATTGGGCAAGAACCTTCTACAATAATTCTGGGCTTTGTGAGTGGATTTGGTTGATGGAAGCTGAGAGAAGCCCATATTGTGTGTGTGTGTGTGTGTGTGCGTGTGCGTGTGTGTGTGTGCATGTGTGTGTGCATATGTAGATGTATGCCTCCTTGTCTTGACACTGCATCATAGTTGTAAACAAGTGTCGCCATCATAGAAGCCCAGCCGTTCCTTTCCAATCTTCCATGAAAACATATCATCAAACCTTATTTGGAAACAAGCAAGGCCTGACAACAGGAATGGCTCCAAGCCATAGAAAATCTGCCTCACCAAATATCATCTGATCCATTCAAGCATAGAGAAGTGAACATTAAATCAATGATGATGATGATGATGATGACATTCACACACAAGTCCCAGAAGGCTCTGACACAGAGCAGCAGCAGCAGCAGCAAAACCTGAAGATTGTGTTGTGTAGCTGAAGGTCAGTGTTTTTGTGTCACAGATTCAAGAAAAGAGATTTGCACAGCATCCAGCTTGGTTTTTCATTAGTTTTAACAAAATGGATTGACTTGTTTGATTTACTGAATTACCTGCCCCTGAATTGATGTGCATGTGGCTGAGTATTCCAAAGGCACATGCACCCTTTACATAATTATCTATTAAAATCAGCTTCACATGGCTGTACCTTTCCAATAACAAGTACAATCAATTTGATGGGCATCAGTACAGTTTCTGTTTAACCAATTTTATTCACAAGTTTTGGGTTGACTCAAGGCCATAGAAAAAAAAATATTTACTGGCCAAGATGTCATGCAGTGGGATTGAACTTACGATTTTGTCGGTGTGAAGTGACTTTTTTTAGTCATTTGACCACACACTATATTTATTGTAGGGTATTCAGGGTAAGAGTTTTTCTGGCAAAAAGGCAAGTGTCAGACAGCTTAGTAGGACCATTTCAACACGTTTTCAACTCAAGGCTGAAAGTCAACAAAAGATCAATTCATAACGCCACATGACCAACATGACCACATGACCAACAAAAGATCAATTCGTAACGCCACATGACCAACATGACCAACAAAAGATCAATTCATAATGCCACATGACCAACATGACCACATGACCAACTAAACTTACACATGATAACTATATTAACACATGACATTGTGAGTCATTTGAGAGTAAAGCATGTTGACCAAGGCACAATGTGTGCATGGAGTAAAAACCATGGGACAAGTCAGTTCAATCAGTTAGCCAGGTATTTTACTAATATTAAGGTGAAGATTTTAAACAGAAAGACAATACCTTTTTTTTCTAAAGTCACAATGTAGAAGAAGATTCAGAAATCCATTTCTTATATTTGAAAACAATAGAGATTTCTAGAACAAACTTGAAACCATGGTGGCATAAACAAACTCCTTACTTATTTTCAAATTTCAAAAGAGTATGACCAAATAATAAATGCGTGACCGGCCTGAAGCTGACCAACAGACTATGCCTAATTAACTGGCAAACCAGATTGCAATCAACTTAATTTCTGTTACTCAGAATTTAAGACAGTCACCTCTTTTGGTTCATTCCCCAGTTTTAGTTTCTCTCTGTCCTTTAAATATAAAATTTAAATATTGGTGTCTTATAATTCATTGAGTGAAAGGGGTCTCTATGCATTCTGTTATGACTAAACTATCTCGGGCAGGATTTCATTCAGTAATTTGTAAATATATTTAGTGTGAGACTATGTAACTCCTTCCTAAAATTCCTAAATGTCCACATGAAACCATCAAAGCAATGAACCCTGCAAATACAACTAAAACTTCCTACAAAACAGACATCACCACCTCCAACATTAAAAATATTAGAAATTTATATACAACATTTTACGATATGTAACCTTGCACTACTCTTCACTTCCTCAGACTTGGACCCCTGTGACCATCTTTACTATCAATAGGGTTCCTGAACCAAAGAATAAATAGTTGCATTCACAGCTCAAGAGTAATAATTGCAAACAAATTAATGGACAGAATTACAAAAAGAAAAAAAAAAAAAGGTTCAGAACCCTAACAACCCTAGGCCTATCTTTCAAGCAGCATCTTTGTTCATCTGAATTGTTACTTTCCTCATCGCTTTCACCAGTTTCATTGTCCGAATCACTCTCATTGTCTGCAGAAGTGGAAACTCTTCACCCAAAGAATAAATACCATCAATAATTTCTTCAATTGCTAAGAGCCTGGGCCCTGTTTGTTTACCAGACAAAGCACTGGATTCCTCATACCCGTATTTCTTCACAAAGGATCCTTTTTTTCCGATTAAAGACCAAAGTAAACAACAGCTATGGAGAACATCGTTAACAATGGATCTCCAACACACTCCACTACAAAGCTGCAACACGATCGGTTGTCGGTTCCAGGGAAGTTTATCTGCTTTTTCTCTGTGTGTTGTTCGTTAGAGATTTAAGGGGAATCTGGCAGAGATTTCATTCAGGCTGTTCTCAGTATACTGGGGACATGGCATTATCGGGTTAAAGAATTTTGTAATTTTAAAATTAGAAATGCCATAAGCTTAGTACAATGGAACTGAAGCACCACCATTGTTATCAAATGAACATCTACTTATCTATATTGGAATCGCTTCTGAAATTTTCCTGAATTTCAAGAAAACATTTGCTACCATTTGAGGCAATTTACACCAGGATTACACAAAATACCAGGAAATCCTCACATTTTATGAGAGTTCCTAAAAGATCAACAAAGAGGATAACTCACTTTTCAATGTGTTAAGGAGTAGCGTCAGCAGTGGGAACTTTTTAACTTAGTCAACATTTTTATTCCAAACACCATCAATAAATAGCCTTTCTCCTACAGCTTTGGACTGTACAGAGATGATGGCTTAGTAATTTCATATAACTCAAATGGCCACAGAATGGATAAATTTAGAAAAGAACTGTTTAGCATATTTAAGGAATATAATTTAAATAACAGTAAGAGTACTGATCTAAGAATGGTAATGTTTTAGACATTATATTATGATTATAACAAACTAGATGAGAAAACTAGATGAGGAATTAGTATCCAGCCCATCCACTGACAGGGATATCTTTAACTGTGTTGCTCCCTACTATGAAGTAGATTGAATGAGTTGATAGTATAAGGCATGTGGCTAATTAGTTAAACTATTCAGCTCCTGGTCATAAGGTCATGGGTTCAATTAATGGTGGTGTGTTGTAACCTTGAGCAAGACACTTTATTTCACATTGCTCCAGTCCACTCAGCTGGCAAATATGAGTTGTATCTGTTATTCAAAAGGGCCAGTCTTGTCACATTCTGAACTACACTGAATCTCCCTGAGAACAAGGTTAAGGGTATGCATGTCTGTGGAGTACTCAGCCACTTGCACATTAATTTCATAAACAATTTGTTCTGTTGCTCAGATCTACTGGAACACTCATCGTCATAACTGATGGAGTGCCAGTTATTAGTATAAGGAATACATCATCCTTAGCAGGATTAGCAGGACTAAAAGGAGACAGGATTTGGTTCAGCATCAACATAATTACCTTGGAACTTATTTCTGTAAGGTAAACATTTTCACTTAAATGCAAATTCCACAAACTCTTTAACTGTGACAACCTTAAGGTTAGCTACGGCTGCCTGGGGAGCAGAGATTCTCAAACTTCACAAAGCAACTTAATATGCCCAATAAACTTCTACTCCAAAAAACCAGCATGCAGCAACAGAACTCTTGCTTAAAGAGTCTTGTCTCTAAAGTGAGAGTAAATAAAAGTAAGTATAACACAGACGGTATTGAAATGAATTAAACTGGACATTAAAGAGAAATTGTTTAAGGTCAGCTATAACCAGCATATATATTAATTTAAATCCAAAGATGGAATTATCTCCACTTCTCTCTTAGTATGACTGGAAATATAGGGACAGTAGAATCACTGAAGTATTATTTATATTGTGCAACTGTCCATCAATGAAAGGAGGATATTTAAGCTATGCTTGCCAAGGATGAGATGTCCTGTATCTTGATACAATCGGCCAAATTGTTGAATAAGAAATTTAAAATTTTATCTTTTAATCATCACAGACTAAAACTGCCAATTTCTTTTCAGGTCCAGACACGGTGGTCAGAATCTCTTATCATTCAGATGCAAATCCTTCCTGTTTTCAAAGGAGCTAATTCCCCGTTGTTCCCACTAAGATATGATGTAACCTAACACTTGACCACTTTTGATCAATAAAAATCAATCTGATCAGTGGCCCTTTTCAGCCTACATCAAGTCCTTACATTTCTGTCATTTAAGGGGTCAGCATTAAGATACTAAGTAACAAACTCTGCTGCGTCTGTTGAGTTCTCTTTCTTACATTTCTATCTCCAAATGTACAATCATCTCTCTCTATATATATACACACACACACACACACACACACACACACAAATACATACATGCATGCATATACGCACACACATCTACACATATTTGTGTGTGCAAGTATTAAAAACATGATTATGTTGGCATTTAATCTTTTTTTTATTTAATGACTTTTCATATTTCTTTATAACGTATTTTATATTTATCATATTTAATTTGCATCAGCTGTGTTGGGAATTCCAGTAATGCTTCAAAACTCGGCCATTATCATCATCAGAACAAAGTTGATCAGAAAAACTGGGGGTTTCTTGACATCCACAAAGGATCGTGGCGATAATAATTATAACAGATTTTAAAATTATACAATGGTTACGTCTGCTCAATTTTATGGCTAATTTTACATGTTATGTCACTTTATGCTGTTTGTCTTTTGCTGTCAGTAAAACTTCTATAGTTATTCTAATTTTTAAGGAATTCTTTAAAATATTGAAGCATTTTCAACTAATGTTTTCTTATTTCATTTTATGAATTCATAATAGATTGCTTTGGCTAGTTGTAAATGCAAAATCAACCAATAAGAGAGCAACATGTTTTTATGTCTGATGTAAAAGTTTGGAAGTTTCATTATGAAAGTCTACTAAAAGTGGAGAATGCACGGGAGAAGAGTCTGCCCACTGTGGATGCAACAGAAGGATATGAAGACCAGGAAAACCCCCAGTCCCCTCAGGAATCACTGCAGAGATGCTTAAAATATCAGCTGGTGTGCATTATGGCCGAATCACCCATATAGTTAACCAGGTTGTACATGAGGGAGTCATACCCAATGACTAGTGTAGCAGCACCATAGTCAACTACTACAAAGGGAAAGGTGATGCCTTAGAAATAATTACAGAGGTATCAGATTGTTGGATCAGGGGATGAAAGTCATGGAGAGGGTCACAGCCCAACTAATTAGGAAGAGAGTTAGTCGAGATGAGATGCAGTTTGGTTTTAGTGCCAGGGAGAAGCACCACTGATGCTATATTCCTGGTAAGGCAGCAGCAAAAGAAGTACCTAGCCAAAAATAAACTTCTGTACTCGGCTTTTGTTGGACTTGGAGGAAGCCTTTGACAGGGTTCCCCACTCCCTTATCTGGTGGTCAATGCGGAAACTAAGGATGGAGGTGTGGCTGGTGGGAGCTGTACAAGCCATGTGCAGGGATGCTATCAGTAAGGCGATGGTTGGCAATGAGTATAGTGACAAATTCAGGGTACAAGTAGTGGGTTCACCAAGGATCAGTCCTCCAGCCCTTTTTGTTCGTCCTAGTCTTCTAGGCAATAACAGAGAGATTTAAGAAGGGTTGCCCCTGGGAGCTCCTCTATGCTAATGTCCTTGTTTCTCATAGCTGAATCACTTCCAGAACTAGAGAAGAAATTTCAAGTGTGGAAGCAAGGTCTAGAACCAAAGGGCCTTAGAGTTAATGTAGTAAAGACTCAATCTGTAGAAAAGGCAGAGTTAGAAACTTCATAAGAAGTTAACACTGCAAGCTATGGACACATAAAAGGTGCAGCAATATCAAAGGAAGGTTAACAGAGAAAATAGTTTTTGTGATTGGCAAATGTACAGAAAATAGACTATCAAACGCCAGCAGGGGGATACGTAGAAGTAGTTGATAGCTTCTGTTACCTAGTTGACCAAGTCAGTAGTGGAAGTGGATGTTCCGAGAGCGTAGCTGCTAGAATAAGATTAGGCTGGGCAAAGTTCAGAGAGCTTCTAACTTTGTCGGTAACAAAGGGCCTCTCCCTCAGAATGAAAGGCAGACTATATGATGCCTGTGTGCAAACAGCCATGTTCCATGGTAGTGAAACATGGGATGTGACCACAGAGGACATGCAAAAGCTTAAGAAATGAAGCCAGTATACTCTGCTGGACGTACAATGTCAGAATGCACACATGACAGAGCATAAACGACTGGAGACAAAAACTGGGCAAAAGAGCCATGAGATGTGGTGTGCACTGGTATGGTCATGTGATGCATGTGGATGAGGACAGCTGTGTAAAGAAGTGCTGATCTCTGTGGAAGGAACCTGTGAAATAGGTAGACATGGGACAAGGTGTTGAAGCATGTTCTTCAAACACTGGGCCTAACAGAGGTGATGACAAGTGACCGAGACCTTTCACAATATGCTGTGTTTGAGAAGACTCATGAAGCCAAGTGAAATTGTAGCTATGGTTGTTGTAAATGGCAACCATGGAATCATAGTCATGGCTGTTGCCAGTGTGATGGGAATGTCACACAAAAAGTACCCGTTACACTCTCGGAGCAGTTGGCACTAGGAAGGCCATCCAGCTGAAGAAACGATTCAGAAAACAATTATAAAAATATTTTGTATTAGAAATGATCTTGACATTCTTCTTATTTTACAGAAAATATTCTTCGCATTCTACTGTTGTTTTATTGCCATTTCTTTATGAGTATTATAAATTTTATTGTTAAAAGATTTTTCTGGGAACAAATTACAATTTATAACATAGATACTATGGGAAATTATTGGTCTGCTTTACGAGTTTTTGCTTTACAAGCAGTTTTCGGGAACAAATTAACTTGTATATCGAGGCATTAATATATACATACATATAAATACATGCATATATACACACATGCACATACATATACATGTACACATACAAGTGCGCATGCACACACACACACACTCACTGTCATTATCAGAAGATGAGAGAATATTCTAGACCATCCTAAAAATGTCCCAAAATAATGGTTATCCTGTTTGTGTGTCCAGCCATACTTAGACCAACTAGAAGGAGCGGTGCAGGTGGGTGGAATGATGAAGAGCAGGACAGAAGGAAAGAGTCCAAGAATTCCTCAATCATGGTGGTGCCCAGAGGACTGGGGTTTGAGGTGGGTTAATGAATGGCTGTAGTGAAGAGATGACAGGTGTGATGAAGGGGAAAGAGAAACAGGAAGAGACATTAAAAAGTCAACTGATCTCAATTTTTAACTGACTCTAATCAAGGCTTAAATGACTTTTGAATCATTCTGTATATTTATTATACAATTTTCAGGATACACTTGGGAGAAAATCTGTCATAATTATGTATATTACTCATCAAGCATGCAAACAAAGAACAAACAGTTTAAGTAGACTGAAAGTCGTTAAAAGATGCAGTAATTAGAGGCGTCCTCGACACAATTGTAGGCTGTTTGTGAACCTAATGAGTGAATTACATAACTCTAAATGTGATCTCACAAAATGGTTCATATTGCACTTTGGTGTGGTGCCAAGGGCTGTTGGTTCTTATATATGGCAGTCAAATATCCTTTATCAAACAGAGATGTAAATTTTGCAAGTGAAGACGACTCGTTTAGAAGACTAATATCTAAATAGAAACTGTGAATGTAGAAGCGACCCCTTAGCTATCAGAGAGCTGTTCTTATATTGGTGGCCTGATAAAATTCACAGTTGATAGGAAGGACATCCGGCTGTATGGAAATGAAAGAAAAGAAAAAACAAAGGAAAAACATGCCAAAACCTAACAGACTCATGCACTGATAATAACACAGGTACAATAATAACACAGGTACAATAAAGTGAAATAAAGAAATGGAAACAACACAAAATGCAACAAAACATCAACTATGACCAGCAAAGATACAAAAATTTTAATTACTTTGTAATTCAGCTGCTGCACATCTTTCCTTATCAACTTGTTCTTTTGTTAGGTTAACTTTATTTGCAGGAACGAGGTAAATAAACACACTACTGCCTTCTTTGACACCATGTTTTGATAAAACATCCTTCTCTTTGGGAATTTTATGAGACACAATTAGCCTCTGGACTTGTACAGGTAAGTTATATTTGAGGAAGACCTAAATGTCAATTAGAAAATGGAAAAGAAAATCAGAAATTGCTCAAGGAAATGTGAAGAAAAGCATTATAGTGTAAGATTTATTGAAATATAAGGGGCAACATTAACAGCAACTCTAGAGAAATTCTTAATCTGTGCACAACTTGGCTGTAGTACAGACATGTGGTAACCTTAATGTTTATGGAGAGACTTTACTTGTAGTAAATACTGTCAATGGAATTAACAGGAGCAGGGATGTACCCTTAATGTGTAGAGTTAACAAGGATATGTGCTGCCCTTAATATGGTGTATACAATGCATCAGTAGAATATAATGTACCATTCCAAATTCTTTTAAAGGGCTTAGAAAAACTGAAGGACCATTGCAATAAGTGTGTGAATCTGAAAGAGGAATATGTTGAATAAAATCATAATTAACTAATTGATCTTCCTGTATTTTCTTTTACCCAAAGCCAGGGACTTTTCAATGACCCCTCATAGCAAAGTAGTAAACTTAGACAAGGTTAAAAAAATTAAAACAACACATAATTCAGGGCAAACTAAGACCATTGGGGCTAATTAGGCTTGGGAAGCAAAGTGTTAAGTTGCAGCCCTTTACTTTTGGGGTTCAAACCCCATAATAGTGGGCAGAGTGTGTTGCGAGAAATGAGAGGTTGGCTGGGAGCAGAAGGGAAGATGAGAAGATTTTTATATAAGGAGTAATAAGGGTATAGTGAAAGTGGAAGAAAATGAGAAGGGCTGATTGAGGGGGGGGAGTGATGAGGAGGGAGAAAGTGACTGGCTGAGGGGAAAACATTAAGTGAAATGATCTCAAAACTAATTTACCATTCTCTTAAGTTCTCTTACTGTTGTCTTGGAATTAATTTTCATCACAAAAGGTGGCGCTGAAGAGACTCTGTCTTCAATATAAATCTTGATGCTGAAAAAAATTTTAAGAAATAACAGAATAGAGAAAACAAGTTTTTAAGGATTGTTTAGACAAGTGACCCTCACCTCGGGTCAACATGACTGTTGGCAGGTGGAGGTTTCCAAGCAAGACAATATTTCCCCAAAGCAGACAGACATGTTTACACAAAAAAAAAAACTGGAAACAAAGGACCCTGCTTGTACGACAGTGATACTCATTTACAACAACCAAGTAATTTCAAGGCAAACAACCCTCTCCCTACACACACACACTATAGGCTTCTTTCAGTCTCTGTCAACCAATCCACTCACAAGGCTTTGGTCTGCCTGGGGCTATAATAGAAGATACTTGACCAACAGAGTTGGAAAGCAAACATCTTGACCACACAGCTGACCCTGCTCTTCATGTGAGAACTTACAAGTAAAAAGGGAAACTGAAATGAATACTGACCGATATTCTGTGTCAATGGGTTCTTTATGAAGGAGTTCAATCTTCACTGATGTCTTCTGTCTTGCAAGTTGAGCAACAAGAGTTTGGGCAGCTTTCACATCCCCTGAAGTTATGGCTGTCTCCAGCTGAAGTATACAGGCCCCAGGCTCATTTTCTTGGCCCTTCATTTCCAAATGAATCTGAAAAAGAAAAATCATACATAAAAGCTGCGTTTCTTCAAAATTATCAGCAGCATCACTACTACTACTACTACTACTACTGCTGCTGCTGAGGATTCACTATACTCCATCCTCTGTACCACTTCACTTATATACCCATGCCTGTAACTTGAGGGGTATATAACCATCTTCTCTTTTTATCCAACTGGGGACGCTACGTATCTTGTCTACTGCACTTATTTCTGTCCCTCAGTTTATACGCTGGGTATGACATTAAACTGCAACCAGTGTTGAGGGTCCAGTTTGGAGGGTCTGGAGTTGTGGGGATCATGAAATCACCCTTTAATTACTATTAGTTCCATGTCCATTCTGACCTGGAATGGCAGAACGAAGTTAAATAGATTCTTGTAAGAACAGAGGGAGCTCTTGTTGCTATGGTGAAAGCAACCAAAGAGAAAGAAAACTCACTTTTCTAATATGTCCCAAGCAAACAAGGAGGAGTATGGCTGACGAAACGAACATGAAGTAGATCCAAAAACAGAGATTCATACTACATCCCATGGCCGTACATATTTTGCTGTCAGTGGAGATGGCAGGAACGGAAGAGGCTTCTTACGTTAACTTCTCATCAACTGGTACAAAGTCACCTTCCAACTAAGTTGAGGAGTCTTTGTCTTGCAAAGTACTTGGAGACCTTGCTGTTGGTGCCACGTAAAAAGGGTCCAATCCATAGCATCAGGTGGTTGGCATTAGGAAGGGCATCCGACTACAGAAAGAAAGCCAAAACAGACAAACAGTGCTTGGTGCAGTCTTCTGGCTTGCCGGCTCCTGCCAAACTGACCAGTCCATGTGTCTGAACGTGTCAAAGTGCTGTCATCTGCCTGTCGGCTCTACTCCTGCAACTCAACTTGATTTCGAGCCGGGTCGTCTGCTGCTGGAGAGGACTGATCAGGTAAAGGACCTGGGTATCTTGGTGGATTCCTCCTTTTCGCCTTCGGCCCAGTGCGTCCATGCTGCCAACAAAGCGCGCGGAATTCTGTTTTTGATTCGACGGTCATTCGGAATGCTCACAGCAGCCATACTCCTGCCACTCTATGTCACGCTGGTGAGACCCATATTGGAGTATGGGATTCAAGCCTCTTCTCCTTATCTCCTCAAAGACATACAGCATCTCGAAAGAGTCCAGAGGCTGGCTACCCGCATGGTTCATGGTCTCAAAAATTTGTCCTACGAAGAAAGGCTGAGGACGCTCGACCTTTATTCTCTTGAAAAACGCTGCCGCCGTGGTGATCTCATTCTCATCCACAACATCATAAGCGGAAAGTGTAACCTCTCGAAAGAGCTGTTCTTCATTCCTGCTCCAGACCGTCGGCTGCGGGGTCATTCCGAAAAGCTCTACCTGCGACGATTTCATCTCAATCGAAGGAGAGGAGCTTTCTCCGTCCGGGTTGCGGATCCGTGGAACAAGCTGCCAGACGAGATGGTGAAGATGCCGACGACCGCTTTGTTCAAAGCCTCCCTGGACCTCAAGTGGCCTGAACTCTACATGAACACCACCCTGTACTTAACTCCATGTCCCCCTACATGGCCTTGCTATTTGCTTTTGAGCCTAACTAACTAACTAACTAGCATGGAAAGTGGACATTAAAGGATAGTGATTACCACTGTCCATTTTGTCATGGGTTTGACAGGTAAAAAAAAGATCAACCCCCACTCTTCTACATAAACACACCCACCCACACACAGACCGAAAGGAAGAAAAACAGTTTGATGCCACACAAAAAGTATTGCTGTCATCATCATCATCATCATCATCACTCTCTGATGCACATTTCAGTCTTCCTCTTTCTATTCCCCTATTACAGGGAGAGGGAATAACACGATGACTCCTTTCACTTTTGCTCTTTCTTCATCTCCTTTCTAAACAGAGAGTAGGTTGTGGTTTGAGGAAGATTTGGTTGCTATTTCTCAATAAACATTATATAAAATTTCCCTCTGAAGATGCAATTAATTATAACGATAGATAGACATATTGCCTTGTGGTGTTTGTTTGGTGGTTTCTGAATACAAGAATGGCAGATTCCACCTCAGTCACAGCTCCAACTTTAAACACACAACACGAGTGTATAACACCAAGTTCATAAGACTCTGTATTAGGTGAGTAGGATGTTGGAGCCACAAATTCCACAGACAATGATACATCTGCATCTCTTTTACATCCTTCTATGACATTGGATATACAGATTTCACAAAGTGGGGACAAACTCAACTGTCTTCACACAACATACTTCAAATTACTCCACTAAACACGATACTCCAACAAATACAAACTCTCAATGACTCCTACAACTCTCCTCTCATCTCAACCTACTTTTTACAAGAGTCCAACTTGTCCGTTCTTCCAATATGACAGGGCTGTCAATGACGCTCGCCACAACAATCTCCAGTTTTTACAGGATTGCTCGAGTGTAAACATAACACGAAATGACTGAGCATTTCCACAAGAATGACTCAGGACTTTTGCTTGATATCACAGTCAATATTTCCTTGATTAACAGTTTGTTATTCACTGTACAAATATGGCAAATGCAAGGTATTGAAAACCTTTGACCTTTTGCCTTTCATGCAGATTTTTGGCTCAACACAGCAGTGAACATTACTTTCCTCTTGTTCAAGCTTATTCTCAGACCACGGCTGAAAATCAATTTATGTCATTTTCAATTCCAGCAATAAAACAATTCTAGTACCAAAGTTTTGAACATCTTAGACTTACAATTGAATCTGCAGAGATCAAAAACTCCTTCCATTATTCAGCTCAATACCAATGTCTCAGTCATGAAAATCCTAACTATGGCTAGTTCAGCCATATTTAGGGACTGGGATATTTCTCTTCTTCACTCTATTTTCTGTAGCAATTTTAGCAAAGTTACCCTTTGAAATTGATTCAAGCTATCATGCTTTGATGTAATTCCTTAAAGATGTTCAAAAATCTGGTGAACAACCCAACATTCCAAGAATTTTTCACAATTCTGCTCAGTTAACAATATTAAAGTCTTTCTTTTAAGTCAACAAAGACCTGATATAAAGCACCTGCTGATTGTAGAGAAAGTTATGTATTACAAGTACCGGTCCTTGATTTAAAACTAGATAGTGTTTTAACGAGCTTTGAGGGGCAGATGTCATTTGCTAATGAAAGTTTAGATAAAACCTTGCCACAAGAATTCAAGAATTATCAGCCATGGATTTAGAGGGTTTTGCCTTTTCTACATTGGGACAAGAATTTTGTGAATCCAATATTGTTGTAGTCTTTTTTATCAAAAGTAATTTGCACCTTTGTTGAGAGAGTTGCTCCATGCTCGTTAATCCTCCTCACCTTTCATTACCTCATCTACTTCAAGAGTTTTCAACACTCAGTTTTTGTTTTTCAGATTGAAGTCTAATATAGATTGGTAAAGGAAATCTTTTCATAACCAGTTACTGGCTGATACTAACATTATTATAAGAAAACCAATCTGTAAGATTCTTTTTCTTGAATCTAAGCACCTCAACTCATAAAAAGAATTCTGATCCCTAAAACTTTCCCAAGAAGCATCAAAGCTTAGATCAGCAACTTTATTTTTGGACACAGTTTTTCAAATGTTTTGTTCACTCAGTTTAGCCATATCAATCCATTTTTAACATTTGGCTTTATTCATGAAAATCGTTTGCCAAATTCAAAGCTAGAAACTTTCCCTGCCCCAGTTTCTACCTGGTGTCACATTCAGCCCTCTCTAGCACATGCACAAACACCTTGAATGTCAGATTTCTCAAGGTGTTATGAAATCGACCCTGTTTCGGTCCATGTGACTTGGTGTTTTGGTTTAGGCCAGAGAGTTTTACAAACAACTCGATTGAAGTCTGAGTCAAGAAAAACAAACCGTTGTTGTTGTTGCTACAAAGAAATTCATAGAACAAGAGTGTTTGCCAGCGATGAGAGTTGGCAGAGAAATCAAGAAAACAGATACACCCCCCCCTTCCCCATTATAGTGACAATCAAAGATCCACAACTGTCTAATTATTCAAGTAAAGTTGTTCTGATAGTCTGCATGCATCCATTCTATTCATCTATCTTTAGTCAGAAAATGCTCCCCAGTCTTTAGCCAGAGAGTACTGCTCAATCTATCTTTAATCAGAGAGTGCTTCTCCATCAATGTTTAATCATTATAATTCTCTGGTTAGAAGCATTGCTCTACATTGTGGTCAGTTAGATGAACCACAACCAAGAAGGACATCAACAGACATTAAATGTGACTCTTAACTTTGTGCTTTCTGCTTTGTGGAATTGATGTTTAATAAACAAACCAACTGAATTTAGACAATTTGTTTTGATGTATCTTTTCCAGCTGCTCGCAGGAAATCAGATGAACAGTTGTCTCCTTTGACAAAATTAGCCCCTGTCCACAAAGACATTAGTTGTAGACACTGACCACCTGTGTAGATTTGTGACTACGGATTATTTCCAACTGGTCGAGTCTGTACTTGTTGCCACTTCTTTAGTAATGGATGTCTCAAGAAATCTAATACATAACGGATTACAGGGATAGACAACTTGGTCACTAAATCTTGTATAAGATGAATCACTAAAAGAGGAAATGATATTTGCAGTGATTCAAGGAAGAATGACAGCAAAACCCTGAATTTAAGGATTGGCTTCAGCAAGATAAACAATTATAAACAAGTAACTGTTGTCACTGGCACAGGTTATGTGTTTCATTTCTATGAATAGATATAAATTTCTCAAAGAAAGGAAATACTTTGATGTGACTAAGTACAGTATTAATATATTTCTGAAAGCAGTCAATGGAGATTGAACTAAACAGCCAAACATGAATTGAAAGCAAAAAATTACAGTTGTTCTATATACAGAGAAAAATTGACAAAGAGTGGATTGATTTCTATGGCTACTTAATATTTTACTGTTTGGGTTTTCCCTTGTTCAGGGAAAACCCAAGTGATAAAAATATGGAGAAAACAGAACAAGAGTTTGGAAAATCCCATGAGCAAACTTACAATGATATGTTATTTAAGAATTACGTAAATTTTTCAGTTTAATTTGTGTAAATTTACTGATCTCTCAACTCATTTTACTTTGATACTATACACTACTTTCATTTTGTAATCAAAATCAAGGATATATTGATTACAGAAGTATTGAACAAGATAACATAAACCCACATGAACATAGTTTGTGACAAAACAAAGATAAGCATTTTCTCAGAAACAAGATTTATCAAGAAACAGTGCCTCCTACCATCCCTCATGCTTTTATTATGAAATGAGGTCAATTGTGCTTGGGTATGTGGACATATATACGTGTGTGTGGGTATGTGTGTGCGCTTGGTGTTTTTACTTCCTACTTGTTTCAGTAATTGCATTACAGCCGTGCTGGCCCACCACTTTTGAAGGCTTAGTAGAACACATCAAGCCCAGTATTTTGTAGGTCAGTCTTTTGCCAATCTACTAGTTACAGGTACATAAACAAACCAGCACTGGTTGTCACATGTTAGAGAGAGACAAACACATGCAGCATATATCATCATAGCCATTTTCTCACGCTCGTTTGGCAGGATTCAACAGGTTTCCCTTGTTCCAATGCCTCATTTCTGGCATGGTTTCCATGGCCAGATGTTTTTCCTAACATCAAACTCTTTACAAAATGTACTGGACACTTTCTGTGGCACCAGCACAGTTGGGGGGGGGGGGCACCATGCAAAGTGAAAAAGAGTCCTCCCCACCCGACTCCAATAGATGGAACAGATTTGGTGTGAGTGGAGGATTTATGGAAAGGATATCAGAGGGAAGTGGGGGGTAGTAAAGAAGGCAGAGTAGAGGGAGAAGAGTAATGTCAGGGGATAGTATAATGGAGAGTGGGGAAGGGACATGGAGATAATGGGGTGGGTTGAGCAGGTGGGCTCAATGATGGGTTGGGTCAGTTCATCTACCATGCCATCGTGGGTTGGATGGTTTGTCAGGGTCCAAAAGGGTTCTCACTGGAATTACACAGGATTATTGGAGGGACACTGTTAAGGAAGGGAGAGGGGTATGGGGAGGGAAGTGAAAGGTAGGGTTCAAGGGTTGGTGAGAGGGAGAGAAAGTGGGGAGAGCTATGTAGATGTGGGGTTACCCTATGTCGTACATGTATGGGTAGGGGTATGCATGAAAGATAAGGAAGAGGGTAACAAGGAGGCCGAAAGGTAGCTGTGCCTAGTCAAAGGAATTTGTATGTGGGTATCTAAATAGAAAACAGCTTTCCTTATCTGTCAAAGGTTAGAATATTATTCCTTGTGTTATTTGTCCTGTACTCTATTTTTTCCTTGTTTAAAAGAAGTGTCTGTTTCCTTGGTTTTGTGTTTATGTTTTCGTTTCTCATTGTGTTCGACGTTTTTTTAGTGTCCTGTACCCATATATGCATGTATATATACATGTAGAGGTAGGTATATATGCATGTATATATACATGTAGAGGTAGGTACGTACATATATGTATGTATGTATGCATATGTTTTATTTATTAATTTATTATATATATATATACACACAAGCACACATAAATACAGTGCTTACAAACAAACTGACCCAACAGCACACAACTTCAGTGACTGCTTTCTACTAGGCAAGTCTTTTGCACAAATTTCACCAAACAAATTCCACTTGCAAAAGGAATTCAATAGTTGGAATCTAGAGTCACAAACCAATTTTTTTGTGTGTATCTGAGTTAATGGGCGGGGGGGGTTAGTATTGAGATAGTAAATAACATTAGAAACGGTAGATGTGTGTGTGTGTAGTATATCTTTCGTTTATGTATATTGGTATAAGAATCGATGTCTTGGAATTTGATTTGTGTCGAGTTACAAACATTCCCATTCACTCTGATCATCAAAAATGCAGCAAACATTGACTTTGGTTGTTTCAATCGCAACCAACGACGTTATTGTGCACCTGTTGCTGTATAGAATAAAACATCAAAACGAGGGACCCGCTACATGATGGCGATGACTGCTAGAAA
The DNA here is from genome assembly GCF_006345805.1 of Octopus sinensis. Classification (NCBI taxonomy): domain Eukaryota; kingdom Metazoa; phylum Mollusca; class Cephalopoda; order Octopoda; family Octopodidae; genus Octopus; species Octopus sinensis. The sequence goes on from NC_043014.1 coordinate 431,478, forward strand.
TAACAACCAACTCCTAAAAACCCAAAGACACATTAGGTAATATAATCATAAGAAAACAGTCTGACACACCTCACCAACCACCACAGATTGTAAAAAAAGTAGAACAAAAAAAGCTATTTTTACTCACCTGGCCATCTACTGGAAGGCCGACCTCAAAGTGGGCAACATTTAAGAAGTAAGTACAAAACACAAATTTAGTGGAAACTCTCCAACACCAGTCTCCAGGTTGGAACACGCAATGAAAGTAATTTCTCACAGGTATAAATGTAACAACAGAAATAACGAAGAAAAGCAAGACATCCAAAATAACCATTTGGTGGCAGAGTTTACAGGTTCGCTCGACTTGCTAGAAATAACAGCTATATCTCTTTCAAGTCACACAAATGAAAGAATATCGGATAATGTACTTGATCATGAATTTTCTTAATCATATTCCTGTCTACATACAGTGAGCATGACTATAAGATGGATGGTCACGACTGGATACTCTTTGATCAAAAGCATTGCTGGATCACGACTGACAAGGAAGTGAGGTGCCACAATAACAACATATTTACAACTAATTTCGAGTATTAGCAATAAAACTAAGAAAAAACATGGTTTTGGTTAATAGTTGTGGTTTTTGGGGTACAAAGAACATCTCAGTTGATTTCCCCTTGTTACGAGGTCGCCAGATCAGCTGCAACTGAACTGAAAGTGACAACGGCTCCGAAGGCGGGTTCCAAAACGGTCGCCTAGCAGGCAAGGGAGATAACCGACCGAGTCACGGGTCAATAAAATAAACACTAGCCGAGTCCTGGGGTACAGAGATCGAATACGGCTCTACCTCGAAATGTCTGACCATGTGCCAATAAAACAAATCCTTACATATATAAAAACAAAACCATTCCTACATGGAGCGGACCCAAGAGAGGGGACGGGGCTGAGGGGCACGTACCCCACCCGAAGAAAAGAAGTGTGCCCTTCTAAATAATGTTTTTACGCCCTTATCTCCTGGAATTGTATTTCCTTCGAAAGATACCT
>NC_043014.1:437500-517500 GCF_006345805.1 Octopus sinensis
TGTAACGAGCCAAGGTGTTTGCTGACTCACCACACATATTCGGATGCAAAACTTTGAAGGTGTCTGCAGACAGGACCAAATTATTAGATAAGATCCTTCCTTTTTCAGCTCTGATATCCCACTGCGTTACCTTCTATTATTTGTTTTAGTGGCATCAGTTAAAGGTTTTCCCATAGGGTTATCCAGTCTAATTCTTATATTTTACTTTATTTAAAATATTATAAGATAAATTAAAAGCCTTCAACAGAAATAAATCAGGTTTTTCCAGTGATTCTATTGTTATGGCAGGTTTGTATCAGTTTTATTTCATTTCAAAGAAAACAACTTTTTCATTTTTGTTTTGTTGCTGGTTTGTGACCAACAACTACCACTACCAACTTCACTTGGTTTACTTTCTGGATCATAAAATGAAATATCACCAAATTAACATGGTTTGAAACTTTCTTAAACTTGTCCAAAATCATAGCAAACGAAGAAGAATTATATTTATGAAACCTGTGCTTGGCCAAACAAAATAACGCTAATATCAACACAAAATGAAGACCAGGTAGATAGATGAAGAATATTTTTGTATGTTTATATAAAGATTAAATGTGTGTATGTGAGTGTGTATATATATATCATCATCATCATCATCGTTTAATATCCGTTCTCCATGCTAGCATGGGTTGGACGGATCGACCGGGGTCTGGGAAGCCAGGAGGCTGCGCCAGGCCCAGTCTGATCTGGCAGTGTTTCTACAGTTGGATGCCCTTCCTAAAGCCAACCACTCCGAGAGTGTAGTGGGTGATTTTATGTGCCACCGGCACAGGGGCCAGACGAGGCTGGCAACGGCCACAATCGGATGGTGCTTTTTCATGCCACCGGCACGGAGGCCAGTTGGGGCGGCGCTGGCAACGGCCACTTTCGGACGGTTCTCTTACGTGCCACCGGCATTGGTATCTCAGCTACAATTTCCATTGATGTTGAAAGATTTCAATTTCGATTTTGATTTTGATCTTCACTTATATATATATATAAATTTAAAATGAGGGTGAGAAATTAGATATTAATTTAATTAACATCGATTTCACACCAGTAGTCAAGCATATAAAAACTGAAGGCTCAGTAAAATTATATTATATATATATATTAGAGGAAAACCACTATGTGGACACTCATTTGCTAGAAATAGATCCGCTACGGTCTCACCACTAAGAACATTTCTTAGTAGTGAGACCATATCAGATCTATTTCTAGCATATGGGTGTCCACATAGTGATTTCCCTTTAATCTATATATATATATATATATATATATACACATACATATTATATAAAAATCCAAGAGTTAAAAAATGGAGTAGATTATTCCAGGCTACATATGTTTCATAAAAAGAGGAACCTCAGAAGTGGTAAATAGCCAAGCAAGGTGTATACTGCAGGCTACTCTTCAGGCCAAGGGTATCTTGATTATATGAAGTTTTAACTTGTTGTTAGGAGACCCATGTTAACACATGGAGGATTCAATCAGAATGCATAGAAAGCATAGTTTGAGTGGAGAATATAATTATGAAGAGCGTGCTAGCACAGAAAACGGACGTTAAACGATGATGATGATGAAATTAGAAATATAAGAAAAAAAAAAAAAGAAGAAGCAATATATAAAGGACTGAGAAAGTTTACAAGTAAAGAATGTAAGTGGCAAGGTGGGTCATTTCACAGATGGTTTTCAATGGGGACATTCAGACCAAGCCAGAAAGAGAGAGGGGGGAATAAGGAGTGGTATTTGAATAGGAGAGAAGGGGAGAGGAAAAAGTATTTGTGTTGAAAGGGAAGAAAAAGGTTTGCTTAGAGAGAGGACATAGAAGTAAAATTGAAAGTGTAGAGAAGAGGTGTAATGGCAGTGATGACTATAATTTAAGAATTAAGGAGTGTGTGTGTGTACTGTATGATCTAGTAGAGGTGTATGTGTTTGTAAGTTTAGAAAGGGGGTGGTGATGGGTGTGGAGGAAGACAAATTAATAGAATTTTTAGGGTATAGAGAGTAAGGCAAGATAGAAATAAATAGATAGAAAATATAAGGAGTTATAGGGAATAATGGAGTGGTTAAAGATTGGTGGTTATAAGGATAACTAAAGGGGAATATCTATGAGGGCAGTGGGGGAAGTTAGGGAAGGACACAGGGTGGAGTGGGGGATTGTTGTTATTTGTATTTTGAAAATAGGTTACATAATTTGTGACATGTAAAAATTATGCTATTGCGTTCATTCAGACAATTGGTGGATTGCATAATGGACAAGACTTCAGCTCTGCAAAGATCACACTTGTTATATCGCTGGTATACGGTTTAGCATGGGTGACTATGGACCACTTTAAAGTGTAAGAAATTGATTCATTCTTGAGCTTGTATATAAGCTGAGTTAAAGACACTGTTGGATTTTGTTTGGAGTAGTGGTTGCTCACTGTGGCTTTGAAGGTGGTGTTCTCTCTAACTCTAGCCAAAATGGGCCAAAATGGGCCAATTGGAAACCATCTGTGAAACGACCCCCACTTAAATTCTTCATTTGTAAACTCTCCCAGTTCCACATATATTTCTGTTCTTTTTTTTTCCTTTTCTTATATTCCTAAGAGCCTTACATATACATATAAGCATAAACAAGTGGTTTTAGGATATAAGTTTTTGCTGTGACAGGCAAGTCATTTTCAGCACAACAAAATGCCAATCATTTCAGTTCTTCATCTCCATAAGGCTCAGCATCTTGAGCTCAGCCATCAATACTTTGTCCCATGTATTCCTTTTCCTCAAGTTCCATCTACTTCTTTATGCAACTACCCTCCTCATTCTCATGGCCAAACCCACACAGTCTTCTCTGATTTCTCTTATGCCTATTTTTGTCTCCCAATACACTAACACACTGTCATACATACACACTAACATTGCACATCCAGTGGAGCATGCTAGCTTCATTCTTCTCGACTCTTCACATCTCCTCTGCATTCAAGGCCCATGTCTTACTACCATGGAACATTACTGTACATACATATGAGGAAGGTGATCATACGATGTGCTAGAAACAACAACCAAATCTCCCTTAAATCACACACCTTTTAGTCTGAAAATATTTTCCAAAAAAATATCTTTTTTTAACCATGAAGGCTTCTCCTGTGATTTTTCAGACAAAAAATTGTTCAAAATTGATCTGGGGATGGGGGCGGGGGATGAAAAAATCATAAATTTTCAAACATTTTTTCATAGAAAGATCCACCACCATTCCACCATCATTTTTGAAGTTGTGGTGAAGAGAATAAAGAGAATAAAACAGAAATATCCCCATCAAAACAGAGATAATCCCACTTATGTGGGCATCCTGATCTGAAACTCTGCCAAGAGTATTTCAATTATCACCCAGTCTGCAAATCGAAACCATCACCTTATAATTGTAGGTCCAAACTCCTACCCAACAGGCCACACACTTTTAAACTCTGTTGAATTTTAACAAAAAGGGGAGGGGAATGTTGTGGGTATTGGGAAGAAAAAGAACGAATTCATTATCAGTCATCAAATGAAATGAAATTATCAACTTTGTTTCCTCATAACTTCCAGAAAGATGGATATTTTCAAATGAAATTTTCTACAAATATGCTTTCGATGGTGTAGGTTCAGATTAGATCAGAATTTGTTGTGGGAAAGTTTTTCTGGGGGCAGGGAGAAGAATATCAGAAAATTCACACAAGTTGGCTTTTTTTCCTCATAACTTTCAGAAAAATGGGTATTCTTTTATGAAATTTTTTACAAATACATTTCAGATAGTGTAAGATGTACTCCTCCACTAATTTTGTTGCTTTATAGATTTCTGAATCATAATCTCCAGAGCCAAAAACGTGGGTTTCTGTAATAAAAAAAAAGAATTTTTTTAAAAGTAGGTTGAAGGGGTCGGGTTACATCTCTAGCATGTGCGTCAACCAACATTCATGATGTGTCCTCAGGTCAGAGATCTGGTCTAAACACATTCAACAGAGTGGATTTCCACAAGAGGACATCTAAGGGCTGGGCACTGGTGTTAAACCAGGGAATGGATTGCCTAATAACGAGACGGTCACAGTAGGTATGTGAGCTAGGCTTCACAGACCCCAGTTGAACCATCCAAGCCATGCTAGCATGGAAAGCGGACGCTAAATGATGATGATGATGATGATGATCCAAAACCCTATGTACTTTTGGATATATGCTTTGAGCATCGTAGACTGCGATTTTAAAAATCAAACGAATATATCCTCGTTCCATTATTTTTCAGGGTTTTCTTTACCCCTCACCATATAATTTAAAAAAATTTTAATCTTTTATGAAAAGAATTTTTCTTCAGATCTACCTTTTAAATATCTCAGATTGTCTTTAAAAAAAGAAAAAAATTTTTGCATCCTAATCCATCTTTCCGTAACTTATTTCATTTATGATGAGGTTTTTAGATTTATATTTCTTTAAATATTTATGGCACACAAGGGGCTAAACATAGAGGGGACAAACAAGGACAGACAAAGGGTTTAAGTCAATTACATCGACCCCCAATGTGTAACTGGTACTTATTTAATCGACCCTGGAAGGATGAAAGGCAAAGTCAAACTTGGCAGAGTTTGAACTCAGAATGTAATAGTAGATGAAATGCTGCTAAACATTTCGCTCAGCCTGCTAACGATTCTGCTAGCTCACTGCCCCATACCTATTTCTTTATTACCCACAAGGGGCTAAACATAAAGGGGACAGACATAGGTATTAAGTCGATTACATCGACCCCCAATGTGTATCTGGTACTTAATTTATCGACCCCCGAAAGGATGAAAGGTAAAGTCGACCTCAGCGGATTTTGAACTCAGAATGTAACGGCAGGCGAAATACATGCCCCATGCCATTTCTTTAAATATTGGAGTTGACAACTATGAAAAGATGAAACTTTCATAAATTCAAAACAATTATTTTTCAAAAAGCAGATTATGATTATTCTGGAATTTGTCATAAAAAAGGTGGAGGCAAAGATCATGGGATTTTTTTTTTTTACTGGAACACACTATATCAAGGGTGGAGATTCCGAATCTGCAAAAAAATAAATAAATAAACACCACCCTCTCATCCACCCTATGACAAGAAGTGAAATTAAAGTGTTTTCTCTACTAATGTTTCACACACGCATAGAATTATAAAATAGCAGATGCAAAAAGTATTTAAACAGAAATCCTGACAATGCTAGAAACAAGTTTTCCAAATTTTAATACGAATTACCAAAGAAGATAAAAATTTTAAAATTTAAACCCCCCACCACCAATTTCTTCATTCTTTCCACTTATTTTAGAAATACCTTTTGGCGAAATATGTAGATCCTACGGGGATTATGATTCTTAAAAGAAATTGTTTGTAAAATTTCAATTTTTCCAAAAAAATAAACACACCTCCCCTCCACCCTATGACAGAAAGTAAAATTACCCCACCCCCTTTTTTTATTTGCCAGAGGGGCAAAGAATGAGAACATGTTTTGGGGGTTTTCAGTTTTCAGTTTTTAAGTACGCCCCAACCGGAAACCAGACAAGCTAGAAACAACAGCCAAACCGAGGATCAACTTTCTAAAGACGAATTACCAAAAAAGAAAAGAAGTTTTTAATGTCATTTTGTTGTGTGTGTGTGTGTGTGTGTGCAAAAAATCTAATTTTTCATATCTCTCTTAATTCCAAAAGACCCTCAATCACAGAATCGTTAGCACGTCGGGCGAAATGCTTTGCGGTATTTCGTCTGCCGTTACGTTTTGAGTTCAAATTCCGCCGAGGTCGACTTTGCCTTTCATCCTTTCGGGGTCGATTAAATAAGTACCAGTTACGCAGTGGGATCGATATAACCGATTTAATCCGTTTTCTGTCCTTGTTTGTCCCCTCTATGTTTATCCCCTGTGGGCAATAAAGAAATAAATATACTACACACTCACACATGATTTCAGATGTGTTCATATATGACTTTTCACTCATTTGAAAAGAAAGCATGCAGTGTAGCAAAAAAGAGTCCTTTACTTTTTAAGAATGGCAAGATGTAATTTAAAGGAGATTTTAGCTGTTATTTCTAGCATATCGAGTGACCACTACCAACCGGCTGAAAGAGTTAGACAACTTGGTGTAACTCTTCTGTGTGTGAGAGTCATTTCTCGTCAATGATGGCTTCGTCCCGCATCCGTCGTCATCGCTGGGCTCTGGATTTCTCCGGAAGGTTTGTCGCATCCTCCCACTTTCGGGTCTTTACATTGTTTTAGGGCCTTCAACAGCCTTAGAAGGAATATATCCATCGTTCATTCTGTTTATGGTGATATCATTGTAAACAGTATTCTTCCAGTTAATAAGTTTGAGACTGCAACACTTGGATGGCAATTAACGTCCTCGCTAATTAATTAATGGTTATTTATTCCTAATTGTGCTAATTAATAATTTACTATATATTCCTAAGCTTTATGTTATTAAAGTAGAACCACTAACGGCAGTTGAAGGGTCTTTTTCTAATTTAAGCTGATTTGTATTCGATATATTCCTGAATAAATTAAACTTTGATAAAAATGGTTTAATATTTATTTTACTCTAATTCCAGTAAGATTTATCTCCGAATTAGACAAACTGGTGCGTGACAGAATCGTTAGCATGCCGGACAAAATGCGTAGGGGTATTTCGTCCGTTTTATGCTCTGAGCTCAAATTCCACCGAGGTCGACTTTGCCTTTCATCCTTTCGGGGTCGATAGATTAAGTACCTATTTCTTTATTACCCACAAGGGGCTAAACACAGAGGAGACAAACAAGGACAGACATAGGTATTAAGTCGATTACATCGACCCCAGTGCGTAACTGGTACTTAATTTATCGACCCCGAAAGGATGAAAGGCAAAGTCGACCTCGCCGGAATTTGAACTCACAACGTAACGCAGACGAAATATCGCTAAGCATTTCGCCCGGTGTACTAACGTTTCTGCCAGCTCACCACCTTATAGATTAAGTACCAGTTACGCACTGAGGTTGATGTCATCGACTACTCCTCTCCCCACAAATTTCAGGGCTTGTGCCTTTAGTAGAAAGGATTATTATTATTATTAGGCGGTGAGTTGACATAATCGTTAGCGCGCCGGACAAATTGCTAAATGACAAAAAGAGCCGAAGTCAATTCCATTTCATGTTCTACGGAACATTGCTATTGTTGGAGGGTTCGTTTCCTTTGGAGGTGCTGGATATTCTACCACAAAGTTTAAAAAAAATAAACTTAAGCAAGCAGAATATTTCTTTGAATCAGCGTCTCTTCTATGCAACTATACTCCAATTGAAGAATATTTTGGTCAACCAATTACAGTGAAAAGCATTGATCTTGGTGCCCTGGGTGCAAAGATTGCAGTTCCTGAATGTGACCAAGAAATTCTTTGTTTTGGGGCTACTCGTGAAAATACAGATGAAAACTGGTTGGATGACCGACTTGATAAAGAAAACAAAGCATTACGAATGACCAAAGACAGAAGCAAACGAAGAGAAAAAAGTTATGACAATAGGAGATTGTTAGTTATTTTAAACCAAATTCTACAAAACTGAAATTAGCAAAGATTGTAAATCTAAGGAAGCAGAATCCAGTTCAGTTTTCGAAATTAAAGAAAGAATGTTACAGATATTCTTTTATTTGTTTCAGTCATTTGACTGTGACCATGCTGGAGCACCGCCTTTAGTCGAACAAATCGACCCCAGGACTTATTCTCTGTAAGCCTAGTATTGTATTAGTCTCTTTTTTCGAACCGCTAAGTACGGAGATGTAAGCACCACCATCAGTTGCCAAGCGATGGGGGGGGAGGGAAGAAACGTAGATATTAATCTGCACCTTGATTGATATGATTAATGAGTGAAAATTTATTAACATTGACCCATGGCAATATGTTTTGGATGGAAAGGGAGGAGACAGTAGTTAATTACAAGGATTCCAGTCCTGATTGCTTGTCCAATTTTATGGACCCTAGAAGAGTAAAATACGAACTCAGTACCTTCTGGATCTGAACTTAGAATGTCACTTTATCAATCCTGCTCTCCACTGTACTGTATTACACGAGTTAGTGACTGACTTTTATAGTATTGATGAGAGTTCACACTTGTTAGGTTGTTGTTTATTTTCTCTTTTTTGCAGGTCCAAATCTGACCACCAGGTGAGTCGAATCTCTGACCTCCGACCTCCAGTTGGCTACAGTGAGACTGCCAATGTATCCGACCGAGTTAAAGACATTGATCCAGACTTAATTGTTAAAGTATGTACCGAATATCTTACTGAATCTTCTTTTCATTTCTTTCCATTCCAAAGGATTGAAAAAATCTCCCCTCCCAATGTCCCTCAACCAAATTTCACTCACTAGCCTTTGGTCTGCACAATGCTATGGTAGGAGAGCTGGTATTAATGAACTTAATATAACAAACCATGATTTAATTAGTGAGGAGAAAACTCATTAGCTTAATGATTAATTCTAGTTTTAAAATGTCTACAAATTTAGTTTTTACTGAAGATTATCATCCTTAATTCCTGTTGCTACAATTAATCCTAATAGGAGATGAAGAGAGAAGCAGTTGGTGTAATTCTTAGACTGAGAAGGTGTTAGAAATAAGGTTATATCACCTCAGATTAGCCATCTTTAAGGAGATCATCGGTGGTCGGTTGAGCAACAATCTACAGCTTCCATGTCTCTACCTAGCTAAGGACCCCTACTCCACCACAGTCCACCATTCAGTGATTAATTTAAGCACAGTGTGACACTCTGGACACGTTGCACTCCCTTCAGTGTCCAGTCTTGTTCCCTGCAGGTTCTGGTCGGGATTGGTAAAGTGGATTTAGTCAAATTCCTGGGGTACATCCCACCAGTGTTTGGGGTTGACACAGTACTTATTGATTTCACTGTTATTTTTGTTGGTTTTCCTTTGACTTTATGCAAGTTGATCATTGTTGGTAGACAGAATTTTAGGAAGTGTTTTTGTGGTGAAGAACAAAGATTGAAGTGTTGAGTCAAAGATCTTGTAGTGGGGTGGGATGGGAAAGCCATGTTGTTGAGCATCCATGTCAGCTCTGATCCAGAAGAGCCATGAAAAGCTGTTCCAGTTGTGAACAGCCCCGATCAAGCATGTCAATGAAGTAAAGTGATCCAGACATTACATAACTTGCCCTATTATTAAATGTGTGTGCTTCCCTTTTTAAAAAGAAGTAGCATACACAGGAAATTTGATTGCTGCTTCTAAACATAGTCCCCTACATCATGTTACAGACTCAAAAGAAATGAGATATTGTTTGTTATAGAACTTCAGTTCAACCGGTCAATCAGGGAAGGAGATGGGCATCACAAATCAATTTATGGACATTTGAGTCTGGTCAGGGTCATCCCTGGTCCAGAGCCAAAATATTTTGTGGCATTAAAGAAAATAAATGTCTGGAATGGAGTTTTGGTAACATTACTCTGTTGTTGCTATGTGAGATCAGATTCTATGATCTTACATTTGTAACAAGGATATAGACACAGATACTGTGGTACAATGAATTGCATGTTCTAATTCGTTATTTGACAGACTCATCCAACCCTTATGGACATTAAAACTTTAATTGTATTATTTAATTACTACTTCCATTTACAACAGAGCATGAAATGTCATTTACAGCATTTATTATGATCGTTTTTTTTCAGCCAAACATTTGTCATGAGAGGACATGAAAATAAAAACATGGAGGGTTGATGTGGTAGAGTTTTAGATTGACCCAAATTTAATCAGAGAACATAATTAACAATTGTATTATTATGGCTTTGACCTTTATTGCGATTTTGAGATCTCATGGATACTGTATAAAAGCGGGACTGGAACATAAGTAGTGTAAACTATTTTTGCTAAGATCCCTAAATCCTTATGTGATGTTCTACTTTTAGAGATCTTGGGATGTGGCCCTTGGTCCTGTCAAACAAGTACCAATGAATATTATTATTATGTGGATGGCTGGAAATTCAATTTCTATTTTCCCAATAATGATGGTTGGAATGATGTTCTTCAGACCAATTCAGGCTCTGATTGGAATTCAAAACAGTAAGTGATGTTTTGTTGTTGTTATATTAAAACAATCCTTAGATTGTAGCACTGATACTTTTCACAATCTTTCAACCTCCCCACTTTTTACTCACCCTTTTCACCCACTTTCACAATCCTGATGGGATAAAATATATTTGTCATCCGTTTCAACATCAGCCCCTGACCCTTAGATGCTGCTCTCAGCAGAGTCTACCTGGTTTCCATCTTGAGATTAACTCTCCCTCCATTTCAGGGTTCCTGAAGACATCAAGATTGCTGTCTTCTCCTAAGTGAGATAAAAAAAATTTAATTTCCCTATTCTCTAACTTCTCATTTCTTGATCTTTCAACTGCTTTTACATGAATCATTTGACCCCTTGGATAATATCTGGTATTTATTGTTGGGTGGATGAGAGATAAATATCCCCCTGAATAAGTTGCTAATCACTGGCAGGTATTTGTATATGGAAGACTTTAGTTTTAGTAGTGCAAACTGAAGAAGTACTTAGTGACACCAGCACATACTTATTGCACTTATTTACAGGGGATCATCCAATTACACTTGACAGTTTTTGTTAAAACAACAGTGACACTCTGTTGAATATTTTTATAATTTTTTTCTCAAGTGAAAACCATGTTTTCACCATTGGTGTGGTTGTAAGCAACATCAGAAGGGAAGAGAAGAAGAGATTAAGACAGAAGACAAGAGATAGATACAGGACTGGTAGAGAAAATGTCTTCTTGGCAACCACCAGCTGTGACTAATGACTGTAGGTCTGCAAGATTTAGGGCCAGAAAGCGACATACATTGACCCCCACCAGCAGGGGCAACACAATATTAGTGATTGGATTGAAACCGCTTCACTTGGTAAACTTTCACCATATATCATCTCTCACTCCCCAACTCACCCTCACTCCTACTCACAGTCAATGGAGCATCAGAAACACTTAAGTATCAGACTATTGACATAACAGGATAGGAATAGTGTGTGTAGCTTTGCCAGTCAGGGAGCCTTGAAGATGATGTGGTGATGATACTGGAGCCTAGGGTTGAAATGTGTGGAGACAGGGCAAGAAAGCATAGCTAAGGGGGTCACCTGAGTAATCTTCTGCCACAGAAATCTGTACCCAAATCATTGTTTTAATGTTTGTATTTCAGCATTCAAATTGATTGAAGGTTACCAAGGACCCTTGCAGAAAATAGTTTACTTCTTTGGGAATGTCATCTGTTTGGCACTGGCTGTGTATAAGTGCCAGGTGATGGGTTTGTTACCAACGCAACCATCTGATTGGTTGGCCTTTGTTGAACCACAAAAGGTATGTATCACATTTGTACTCCTTGACAAACTTTTCCAAGGAAGGTTTGCAGGGAATATAGTCTTTGTGTGTGGAAGGTGTACAGGTACAATAAACACTACAAGTAAACAGAAAATAGACTCTATCAAATGCCAGGCAGGTAAGCTAGAGGTAATTGATAGCTTCCATTGTCGGGGTGACCAAGTCAGTAGTGGAGGTGGATGCGAGATTAAGAATAGGCTGGGCAAAGTTCAGAGAGCTCCTACCTCTGTTGGTAACAAAGAGCCTCCCCCTCAATGAAAGGCAGATTGTATGATGCCTGTGTGCAAACAGCTATGCTACATAGCAGTGAGGCATGGGCTGTGACCACCAGGGACATTCACAGGCTTGAAAGAAATGAAGTTGGTCTGCTTCACTGGATGTGCAATGTCAGGGTGCATGCACAACAGAGTGTAAGCATCTTGAGAGAAAAGTTGGGTGTAAGAATCATCAGATGCGGTGTGCAAGAGACGTCTGCATTGGTGTGATTATGTGATGCGTATAGATGAGGCCAGCTGTGTAAAGAAGTGCCAATCTCTAACTGGGTGGGGGAACTTGTGGAAGAGGTGGTGAAGTATGATCTTTGAACATTGGGCCTAACAGAGGTGACGACAAGTGACCGAGACCTTTCACAATAAGCTGTGCTTGAGAAGATTCATGAAGCCTTGTGAAACCACAGTCATGGCTGACATTGGTGTCAGGGAAATGGCAGCCATGCATTGTCATTGTGGTTGTTGCTTGTGGCATGGAAATGGCATTCTGTGAATTATGGTTGCTGCCTGTGGCTTGTAAATGGCACCAGTGCTGGTGGCACATAAAAGCATTCATTAGACTCTTGGAGTGGTTGGCATTAGGAAAGGCATCCAGCAGCAGGAAACCACACCAAATCAGACTGGAGCATGGGGGGGGGGCAGCTCTCCTCCTCATCAGCTCCAGTCAAACTGTCCAACCCATACCAGCATGGAGAGTGGACGTTAAATGACAACGATGATGATGATGACTTCTACCTCTTCCATTCTTTTATTCCTTTGAGGGATGAAACAGTGACGCCATGAAAATGGGGAGGTGAATGGTGAGATGTGAGTTGTCTGGAAACAAGGATTTTATGGAATTGTCTTAAGTTATTTAGTTTACACACACACACACACATTTGCTGGAAGAGAAGACTGCCTCAAACAGAGATATTGAATTGATATGACAATAATTATACTTAGACTAGTCAAAGGCAACATAACTGCAATAGTTGCCCCTGCAAGGACCCCAAAATCAACTTTGACTGATGAACAAAAACCATTTCCCTGAAGCCCTCTTGCAGACTTCATGGAGTTACTTCAGTCTCATTGGAAGCGATGGTCGTGGATGGTGCATGGAATGTAAAGTGACCGAGGTTCTTGGAGGCAGTTGGCTCTTTGCAACATCGTTAGGAAGTCATCCAGTCACTTAATCACACATATGCATATCTGCGTATACACACATCCATTTGTTTGTGTGTCTGTCCATCCACCTGTGTGTGTGTGTGTGTGTGCTACTTGTGCATTTGTGGTTTTATTCGAGAAAGTTTTTCATTCTGGTGTTATTGTAATGTACCATGAGTTTGTGGTAGACATATGATAGACCTTTTTTTTTTGACTCCTACGGGTTTTGCTACTGCTTCAGCCGTGTTGGGTTCACTGACCAGTTATCTTCTTTTTGTATCTTTCAGAGAATGGAATGGTCCGGTGGTGGCATTCTTTTGTGAAGGATGAAATTAATCCCTCAGTTGATGTTGAAGTTGAATCTAAATTATAACAACAAATGTTTTTACTTAAAGCAAATAAATAAACGCGATTCTGATATGTCTGTGTTGGAGATTGATTAATTGTTCATTTTTTAACCTCATCTTATGCACACCCGCTTCATATCCCGTCTGTGTCTGTTGAACCTTTCCAGTAACATCCACCCCTCCCACCTCTAACTATGATAGGAAAACATAACTGCACATATTCCATTCCTTTATCTCTCTTCTTAGAACCTCTTCCCTTGCCACCTGTCCCTCTCTCCCATCATCATCCCTGACTCCTATATGTCTACTGTATGTCAATTGTCCCTAAACACCTCATTTCTGCCATCAATACCCATTTTTATAACTCACTGTTACCACATCTATGTACCTTTGAACCTGTGAAACACTGTCACTCTTTTCTGTCTCCCCACCACTTAACCTCATCTCCCCCCCCCCACCAATTCTGCCAGCCCTGATTCTGTGCTCCCATTTTCTCTCTATCCACCTTGAACCTTGAGGGTACACCCTGACGTCATCCCCATCATCTCTCTTTCCTGCAAAATACCCATATATCTCCCTTACAAGACACCCATGTCTGTCTCTCTCTCTCCCACTTTAGCCTTTCTACTCATGGCACATGGCCACCACCATCAATACTGCACTTCTACTCTTTCTAGAGATTTTGTCTTGCAAGGGACTTGGTGACCTCACTAGTGCTGGTGCCACATAGAAAGGCAACCAGTCGCCTCTGTTAAGTGGTTGGCATTAGGAAAAGCATCTGACTGTAGAAACCTTGCCAAGGTAGACATTGGAGACCAATGCAAGTCCTCAGGCCAGTCAGACTCTGCCAAACTGTCCAACCGAAGCCAACATACATCATGTGCCCAGAACCTTTAATGTCCGATGGAGCTGCAGGAGTTCTGTTGCAACACATGGAATGTCTTCAGTGTATGCTTTAGATGAGCCCATCTCTCTGGGGTGGACAGCTGATTTCTTCTAGATAGACAGCAAGAATGTAAAAAATGAAACCCAGTTCATGACTGGTATTTAATTTATAAAGGTGATGGATGGACTTTTAAAATTTGCTTGATCTATCATCTCAGATCACTAAAGATCAATGAAGGAACTTGTTAGAAAAAGCTGCCATTGGTGTTGCTGAGCTTGGATCCCATTGATGGAGAAACTTTCATCCTATTGGTCGAAAATATCATC
Organism: Octopus sinensis; assembly: GCF_006345805.1. NCBI lineage: Eukaryota > Metazoa > Mollusca > Cephalopoda > Octopoda > Octopodidae > Octopus > Octopus sinensis. The sequence goes on from NC_043014.1 coordinate 451,874, forward strand.
ATCACTGCAACACCGGATCCCGGTCAAGTGTTTTTTTCACATTGGGAAACAGACGATACTCAGATGGGGTCAAATCAGGAGAATGAGGAGGGTGATCAACCAGTTCAAAGCCGCAGTCATGCACAGCAGCCATTGAAACCAAGAACTTGTGTGCTGACAAGAGAAGCCTTTTTGTCAGTTTTCCTGGGTGTTTGGTCTTTATAGTCTTTCAGCGAATGGCATATTACTCTCCATTGATGGTGTAACCCTTTTGAAGATAGTCAATAAACCCAATAACTTTTGCTTTCCAAAAACTGAGGCAGGCCATCGCCTTCCCTGCAGATGTCACGACCTTGGTCTTCTTTGAAGCAGGTGAGGAGAGGTGTTGCCACTGCATAGATTGTTTCTTTTCTCTCTGGCTCAAAGTGATGACACCAAAACTCATCTGGGTTAGGAAATGTTCAAGGAAACCAGCTGGACCTAGTCTGAAACAATGTCAGATTTTGTTGTGATCTGGTCAGCCTGATGCACTTTTGACCAGGTGTCAACTTTCTCACAGGATAAGCTAATAGCAAAATCCCACCCAGGTTATATTTGGCTCTCAAACTCTAAAATCAATAAAACACGAACCAGTAATTTTCTGGGCCTATTCACAACTCTCCCTACCCACCACATTGGACATAAGAGCAAGCTCTTGTCTATGCCTCATCTCTCACTTTTACATTCTTCTACTCTGCCTTATGAGAACATATTTGATTTTTGACAAAAGTGATGAGCCCATGGCTTTCGCAGGTGTAGGTATGCTACCTGTCACACCACCACCACCAATACTGCTACTACAAGATAGAAAAAAGTCTTGATTTGATATAACAAAATGTGCAAATATGTATATATGTGTATGAGTGATGATTTATCTGAGGATGTAGTCAATATGCTTCATTAGATTATATAGTAAATGTTCACTTGGTGTTTTATATCCTGTTGTCGACAACACACAAGGAAGAAACTAAAAAACTGTTGATATTGATGTACGAGTCAGAAGCTATTTTTATAAACAAACGAATAAATTTTGAATTTTCTGGTGACATCAGCACCAGAGAGGTTGAATGGTTGCTGGTGAAAGAGGACCCTAGGGACTTCATAACCCTACATTTTGCTCATTTAGGCAACAACTTTACAGAGTGAACAATAGGGCCTTGTACAGAAAATGCAAATTTGGAAAGGGAACAATGCTGGTGGAAAAGCTAGAAATGCTTGTTTGAGAGGTGGGGACAGGGGTATAAATGATTCTCAATAAATAAGGGGAATTGGAGAGAAAACACAATGACATCAGAAGGACTAGAATAGGTGTGGTAACAAGGGTATGAGGGTAAGAAGCAGGAATATGTAGGGGTGGTGTGTGGAGGGCAAGGGTGTTTGGTAATGGCAGAAGGGGTCAAAGGGAAGAGAAGTGGGTAAAAAGAGGAAGAAGTGGGGCATGATAGAAAGGGAAAACCTATTTGAGTGGAATAAGAGGGGTGTGAGAAGAAAGGGGGATGACCGACAATAGTAAAAGGTTAGGGATGGCTACACCAGGGGAGAGAAGGCATGCTGGCTGGCAGCAGAGAGTGGAGGATGGTAGTGAGCGAGTGTAGCTTCTTATATCTACATATAGGTCTATATATGGATGGTGGAGTGATGAGAGATGAATGGTTATGAGTGTTGAGATGGACAAAAAAGGCAAGAAGGGAGCAATGTGTAGATTGGAGGTGGAGATCAAGGACGTAAGGGAAGAGACAGCAAATGTTGGCATGGTAGGGTACAAATATTATTACTACCCCTAAACACCACCCTTGAGTGATAGAACTAGTTGCCAGTGGGTAGGGGCAGGTCTTCTACAGTGTACCATCAACCATTGTGGTCCTTTGTCATCTCGTCTGTCAGGTACAGCATCCTTAGCCTTCAGCATTTTCCGACCAAGTTTTTCTTGGTTCCATTTCCTGCACTCAAGGCCAGCATCATGCTATTATTCAACACAAAGGTCGTACAATCTAGACTCTGACAAGAAAAACAAAACCTTTGTTGCCAAAAGTGGAAGTATCTTTTATGGACGAATTCTTTCTCTGGTTTCTATACTTTCAGAGCAACCATCTCTCTTGCTAATTACATCTCCCAAATAACAAAACTAATCAACTTTTTCTAGTGAGCCATTCAAACATTTAAGAGAATCTATTTCCTATATTAGGATGCATATTACTGCAATGCATCAACCCGTATAAAGCCTACCTCCTTTGTTGGTCTACTTCTGATTCTTCTAGACTTCTTGCAGGTTCTGGCCACGACGTCTGCTGTTTATGCCTTCCCCTTCAGCCGCATCTTGAGCACACCATTTCTCCAATGATACCAAAACACTGTTTTCTTTCCTACATGCTAAGACTTTAGTATTTTCTAAGTTTACCTTAAGGCCTCTTGCTGTAAATGTAGTCAGGGGAATATTTTCTAGATTTCTCATTCCTTTCGTTAAAGCATTTTGGACCTCAGATTTAGAAGGAATTTTCTCTGAGGTTTTGAGCAACAACGTTTCAGTGGTGCCATTCTGAAAACGAAAAAATATTTTTCCTTTTGTCATAGGAAATTATAAAAGTCTTTGTCATATTTGGTAACAGGATTCCTAAGAGACTCCCAACACAAATTACGTTTGTGTTGAAATGGTAGAATTATGCCAATATAGTATGCTATGTCTTTGCTATGTTTGAACATGGATCCTCAACCACCTGGCTTCTCAACATCAACCAACTATTGACCTTTTTGCAGAGTCCTCCCCTTCCATTACAGTCCCTCCCCCATCGGCTTCATGCTCTCTAGGTGCCCCAATCACTGACCTTGCCTTTGAGTCCATCTTCCAGTCGAAGGTGGCTACTCTTGAGTAATTGGTGAAAAATATTAAAGCCATCAAATCCCATCAAGGTTTTTCCATACTTAGGAATTACCTCTCGATCCCTAAACTTCTATATTTGCTCAGCATCGGCTCATCTTACCGATTCCCAGCAACCTAATCTTTGAGAGACTTGAATGCTCAACGTCAGACTCTCTCCAACATCCTGCAGTCAGGCTGCATTGGAGGTCTTGGTCTTCGTAAGTGCTCGTCCTTCTCTCTCCCCTACTTCCTTTCCTCCACCCACGCCTGCTCCACCTGGTGAGCAACATCCTCTCTTCTCCAACATGGACCAGTTCCAACAGGGAGTTGGATGAAGCTCTCCAACACTGAAGAGAATTGGGCTTGTCTGCTCCTGAGAAGGTGGACTGTCGGAGTCAGAGAGCTTGGGACAACATAATTTCGAAGGTCCACCTTCGACTCCCTCTTCATCCAGTCGGACCAGTTTTCAAGGTACTGCTTCCTGTCTGCTAGCGTCAAATACTCAAGTGACCAGATTGATGCCATCCCTGTGGCCAATTTTGGTGCCTTACTCAGCTTGGACGAACTTCGTGTCTCCATTGCTCTCAGAGTGGGAGCTGACGTATGCACGGATTCGATCTGTCGTTGTGGCAGGCTCCTCGACTCCACAGGCCTCCATCGCTTTTCTTGCAGCCTGCATGCTGGTTACTTCGCACATCTTTTCGTAATTTGCACTACTATAAAAGAAGAACACATTATACATTTGATTACTGAACAAAATGGAAGAAATTACCACAGTCGTATTTTTGTACTCTTGTTATGCTAGCGGTGCCATATAGAACCTGGGTTTATTTAAGAATGTCTGTTGCATTTTACATTTCTGGCTTCAAATCAATGTAACTGGTGTTTAAAATAACCCTTAAACAAAGTTTCAGCTAAATCAGGAATAAAAGGTTATTCTCGCGACAAATGAGTTAAGTAAACCTCTCTGTAGTCATAGACATTGCAACCGTGACCATACCGTCTTTCCCTGTGTATAGCGAATACAATCGCACAATATCTAAAATGTACCCCTTTAAAAAAAACAGTCGTGTCTAATTTCAACGACATTTGGCTGCTATTTCTAGCAGGTGAACACCTAGCTAGGCTGTGGTGAAAAAAAGTGTTTAGAAATAAAATACTTCTAAGATATTAATAACCGAGAGAAAAGAAATGAAGCCTTCTTGTTCTAACTCGATGCAAGTAGGGAACCTCCACGTAGTTATTTGACTTGCTAATAATAACAGCTAATCATAATATCTTACGGGTTAATTGCTCGACTTACTAGAAACAGTAGCCTATTCTTACCAAATAACAACATATCGTACTAAAAACGGAGACACTGAACACAGTGTGATGGGGTCTGGCTCGACTTAGGGCTAAAATACAGCAGGTGCGAAGTAAAGCTCGTAAGCGACCTCACTATATCCAGAGTTGCTCCCCTTTATCATCCAACATGGTTTCCTCCACGATTTCCGTAAGTTTTTTCCTCTTTTAAATTATTTTTTCCTTGAAATTCCCAAAACTCAGTTTTATTTCTTGCCTGAATTATTCTCTATAAACCCCACTTTACTCCATTGTTGGCTGTGTTTTCTCTTCTTTGCTGTCATCTTACGTCTCAAACATCCAAATTCGTTGTTAAAAATCTTCACAATTACATTTTTAAACAATCAAATTGTTTCAATTTCTTCATTAAAATTGTTTCCTTTAATTGTTTCCTTTGAGACTTAATTTATTGAAATAATTTCATTCTCTTCAAAACAAATGAACATAAAAGCCGCAAGTTCGATTTAATTCAGCCGCAACTGTAATGGTTCGCTCAACAAACCCTCACACATGGACGGAAAAAGGGTCGGAGTCCCTGAAAGATGACCCCCGATCGATCATCTTTCTTTTTAAACTCAAATATAGACAAACCAGAATCTGGTCTACCGACAGATTGCTGACATCTTGTGGGCAATAAAGAAATAAGATTGGTGACACCTCGACTTTCTTTCCTTATAATTCTCTTTAAATTGATTGTTTTGTTTTGTAAAATTATATTTTGCAGAAATACGTTTTTAAGGATGTTGATTACAAATATATTACATTATTACAAAATGTCGAGGTGGGGAAAAAAGTTCCTTTTCCCACCAGTTCCAGTTTCGTTTCCATTATTTCTCACTTTGAAGATTTATATTTTTGAAATTTTAATTTTGCGCAATCTACACTCTCGAAAACTTGTTACTGCAGAATACCATTTACAAACATTAAATTTTAAAAAGAGTATGAAGAAGATGGTTCGAAACAACTAAGATAACAAGTGTGATCCCTAGAATGTTTGTGTTTTGTTACTGGAACATTTGTAAATAGGGATGCAGCACCTTCGATTCGACATTTTGTATAATGACCAGCTGTTGAGGATTGCAGTAGTTTCCATTTCAAACGAGGACCTCTTGCTCTGAAATAGAGGTTTGCCATGTTTCAAGATCTTCCTGGATTGTAGGGATCAAGCGGATATTTATAGGAGGATGTGTAAGCCAAAGCATGGCTGTTTGTTCAAGATGTTTGCTTCCTGACCACATGGGCACCTTGGACAAGTGTTTTCTATTCCAGCCTGGGCTGAGCAAAGCCTTCTGAGTAGATATGGTCGATGGAAACTGAAAGAAACCTGTCGTGTGTCTACTTCTTTCTCTTGGTAGACATCAGTTGTAAACAAGCTCCACCATTACAAGCAATGTCCTGTATTTCCGATCTTCCTTGGAAATATCTCCAGCCACAGAGAAATATTGCCATGTTCAGAAATTGTATCCGGTTGTAGAAAATCTGCCTCAATGAATTCTGTCTGACCCATGCAAGCCTTGAAAAGTGAACATCAAATGATGGTCATGATGATGATATTTACTTTGTAGTTGTTGTCATTGAGATGTGATGTTGATATGTGTATGAGAGATGTCTGGTTCGTTTCTAAGCTTGAAGGGAAAATGTCTTCAGTGTTTGTCTTTTTAATTATACAGATGGATGTGATACAGAAAGATTTACCTGATGCCTTAAAACTGTTGGAGAAACTCCCTAATTCAATCCACGAGACAAACAAATTCTTCAAATCTTTAATCAGAAAAGTTAACTCAGAAGATTTCAATATTTCTGATGTAAGTTCCAATTGTTTTCCTGTTTTGTTTTTTTTCTTTCTATTTTACTGTTTTGCATTTATTTTTTATTGTTACCATAAATGTATGTCTTGAGTTTGAAACTTTTGGAACATGAAGTAAGAATCGAAGTTATTTTGTCGGTCTTGTAGACTGTAATGAAATTTGAACTTGCAACCCCATGGTCAGTATTCCAGCAACGATGGGGCATAGATATGGCTGTGTGGTTAAGAGATTCACTTCACAGAAATATGGTTTTGGGATTCATCCATCAGCAGTACATGTCTTAAAAATGAAATTTGGTCAATGGAAACTGTAAGAATCCTTTGAAGAGATTGTTATTGAGTTTGTGGTCTGGCAGCCATAATCCTTCAACTGGTTTAACATCACCAAACCATCCTTTGGCTGTCTTTCACAAAGTCCACACTGCTGCCAAAATATTTGGATCAATATCTGGTCTTCAGTCTTTGAGGATTTGAAAAGACTCACAGGAGTGGCCCTTCTCATTAAGCAATAAAAAAAACAAAAGCAAAACTTCTGTCACTTCTCTTACTAATACTTAGTATTAATAGCATACCAACAGTTGTTAAGGTAGTAAATTACTGATGTGTTTTAATTGTACCAAAATATTAGTGATATACTGATAATATACTGGTGTTGAATCTTGCTTATGTTTTGGCTTATTTCAGCCACAAGGGAACTATAATGTGGGTCTTAAATCTTAGAAATATATTGTAATTTTCTCTCTCTCTCTCTTTATATATATATATATATATATATATATAATGTGTGTGTGTGTGTGATCATCATTGTTTAACATCCATTTTCCATGCTGGCATGGATTGGACTGTTTGAGGTTTGGAGAGCCAGCAGCTGGAGGCCCTTCCTAATGCCAACCACTCTGAGAGTGTAGTGAGTGGTGCTTTTTACGTGCCAATGGCACGGGAGCCAGTGATGGGGTACTGGCATTGGCCACGTTCAGATGGTGCTTTTTTCATGCCACCGGCATGGGAGCCAGTCAGGTGGACCCGGCATTGACCATGTTCGGATGGTGTTTTTTATGTGCCACCAGCACAGGAGCCAGTCAGGAAACATTGGCATTGACCACGTTCGATGATGCATTTTACGTGCCACAGGAATAGAAGCCAGTCAGGGGGCACTGGCCACAGCTACGATGTTGATTTACTTGACTCAACAGGTTTTCTCAAGCATATCATATTGCCCAACGCATCAAGGGTCCTCTTAAATGGGCCTGACAGGCAACACGGGCCTTCTGAATCACAGCATGTCTTCAAAGGTCTCGGTCTCCTATTACTGCCTCTGTGAGGCCCAATGTTCGACGGTTACGCTTCACCACCTCACCCCATATCTTCTTAGGTCTACCTCTTCCACAGGTTCCCTCTACTGTTAGAGTGTGACACATTTTTACACAGCTGTTCTCATCCATACGCAACACATAACCATACCAGTGTAGTCGTCTCTCTTGCACACCACATCTGATGCTTCTTAGGTCCATCTTTTCTCTCAGGATGCTTACACTCTGTCATCTATGCACACTGACATTACGCATCCAGTGGATCATACTAACTTCAGTTCTCTCAAGCCTACGCATGTCCTCAGCAGTCATGGCCCTGTGGCTAAGAGGGTTTTTAAATTTAATCTATTTTTTAATGAAATTTCTAATTGCAGGGAATTGGATTTCTAACAGTGAAGTGCAACATTTTATTGAATTACATCACAGATTTGTCTCTCGTTCTTTTGGAGAAGGCAGAAGGAAATACTTTGGAAAAGAATGAAGCAGTTCAAAGGCTTGTGGAAAACAGAATTGTGAGTGAGTTAATGCCATTTCTCTGAGGAAGGTTTGGTAACAAATGCTTCCTTTCACTACTTACCCTTACTCTCAAAATTCCTTGCTTCTGCCTAAATCTGAATCTTCTGCTGCTGCTGTTGTTGTTGGAGCAACAGCAGCAAGCTGGTAGAAAGCTGGTAGAACTCTAAGTTCACCAGACAAAATGCTTGGCAGTGTTTGTCCATCTTTACATTCTGAGTTCAAATTCTGATTGAGGTTGACTTTACCTTTCATCCTTTTGGAGTTGCTAAAATGAGTACCAGTCAAGTACTGGGGTCAATATAATCGACTTGCCCCTCTGGCCATGCTGCAGCAGCTCCTCTGGACACTCTATTCCCCATTCCCTTTGTATTCTTCTCAATATCTTTCAATATTGTCCCCAACACTAATTGGCATTGTTTCACAGCCAAGCTATCTCATTAACGAGGCAGTGAATCATTAGCACACCAAATAAGATGTGTAGTGGCATTTCTTGTGGGTATTTACATTCTGAGTTCAAATCCCACCAAAGTTGAATTTGCCTTTCATTATTTCAGGGTCAGTAAAATAATTACCAGTCCAGGGGGGAGTGGGGGGAGTCAGTATAATTAATTACTACCTTCTGTGAAAAATATTTTTAAAAAACAGGCCTTGTGTCTATTGTAGGAAGGATTATTATTATTATTGTGATTATTATTATTATTATTATTATTGTTGTTGTTGTTATTATTATTATCCTATTCCATGATTCCTGCTGTTCTTTTGTATAATGTTAGATATGGGAGAAGATTTTACCCATTGACAATAAACTCAAGTATCAAATCGACAAAGTCGTCCAGTCGGCTGTAACAGGCAAAGGTGAGTGGTTTTAATATGAATTATTGTGATTTATTATAAGTTATCATGAACGTGTAATTGTAATTCTTAACAGAAATTGGTTATGTCCGACTCCATCCCTCACAAATTTCATAAAGACATAATTACCTTTGATCTGCTTTGAGCCAATATTCTGCAGGTGAAACAGCATTGAAAACACTGAAAGTGATGTGTGTGGTGGCCACCACCACCATCAACAACAACAACATTTTAATCTTTTTGTTGCCATATTTCTATTAATATACACCTCCTTTGTATAGAATAATGAAGGATTTAGTAAGAAGACTTTGTCATCGCTAAGCAGATGTTTGGAATATAATTTGAAATTTTGGTGAAAGATTTAAATTTAGAACAATTTAAAAGAGGAAGATTTTATTGTAGACTGAGAGAGGAGAGTGTTGGGTGAGATGGAATGGAAACGGTCGATCAATTGGAGAAGATAAAGAACAATAAGAACAACAAATGGTGAATTGCAACTGTAATACAGCAGCACACTACTACTACTACTACTTCCCATCCTTTGTCCCCTTTACTCGAGATTTTGACCTCTCGTCTCCTCCGCTCTTCTTACATTTTGCTCATTGAGCGATTGACAGAACCTCTCTCATCAAACCCTACTGTTTTAGAAAAAGTGACATTTGTTAAAATGGTTCTGGGTTCCCTTCCCAGGAATAGGACGAGATAGTGATGGCTGGAATGTCTGCTGGGTCAAGGCTGACCTAGGGCTAAACAACATCTTTCTCATCACCTGATTCCCTTCACTTACATCACACAACACTTATTCACCCATCACACATTGCCATCCATTTACTTCACATTTCCAGACCAATGCACAGCTGTCTGTCTGTCTGTCTCTCTGTCTGTCTCTCTGTCTCTCTCTCTCTCTCTCTCTCTCTCTCTCTCTCTCTCTCTCTCTCTCTCTCACACACACACACGCATAAATATATGTCTGCATACTCTCACACTTACGTGGTGATGATAAAAGAGGCAGGGACTTGGAACAGAAATAAAATGCCACGAACGAAAATTTAGAAGATATTATTTTTAAGTAAAGAATTAATTAAGAAGAGTAAACGAGTGAAAATGACCAGCCTTGTAATATTGTTTTCAGATGTTACGGATGCTTTGAAATATCGAGCCAAACCTGAAAATCTGATCCCAAAGGTAAGACATCAACAACATCACAATTAAATCCGTTTCTTTGTATTTCCTATGTTGTTCCCACAATGACTATGCCCCACCTCTTCTTCTTGCCCTCTCTAATTATGTATGCATATCCTTCATATTGGCTATAGAATCTTAACTCTGTGTATATATTGTTCATATTGTTAGCTTGAAGATGAAGATGATGATGAGAATGATGCAGAAGAAGCAGGACATCATAACATAAAACCCTACGTTCCTCCTAAATTGGCTGCTGTCCAGTGTGGTTTGTGTTTCACTTTCTCTCTCTTTTATCTCATAGATATATATAAGTGTATGCATATATATATATATATATATATATATATATATATATATATATATGTGTATGCATGTATGTACTACACAATTACATGTGTATGCACACACACACATGCAGTTAAGGTATGTGTCTTAATGGTATTTCGGTATTTGGTTTGGTTGATGATTGTAAGGTCATAACTTTGATACCTAGTGACATGCTGTGTCCTTGAGCAAGACACTTTATTTCACTTTATTGCTCCAGCTGCCACTCAGCTGGCAACAATGAGTTGTACCTGTAATTCACAAGGGGCCAGCCTTGTCACATTCTGTGTCACGCCGACTCTCCCTGAGAGCAACTATGTTAAGGGTGTGCATTGTGTTTGTGGAGTACTCAGCCTGTTCTGTTGATTGGATCAGTTGGAACACTTGTTGTAACTGACAGTACCAGTAATACACACGTATGTGTAATGTTTTATTTACCATGTACAGGGAGATCATTTTGAATAACTTATTGGGCCTTATTAAAAGAATCAGGTCAAATCTAATTAACTTGTTAGAGCAAATTTAATTACCCATTTTGTCATGTTAAATTTATTTAATTAACTTGTCAGATGAAATTTAAATAAGTTGCTCAGTGAAATTTCATGAATTAATTTTCCAGGTCAAATGACGGCCGAAGAACGTCGGGAGAAGCTGATTGAGAGAGCAAAGAAACGAGCCCTTGGCAGTACACTGCTACAGGACTTGAAACGAGAATATGATGAGGGACCAGAGGAATATATGGTAAGCAGAGTTTTTGTGTGTGTGAAGAATTTGGTGTTTTGTAGCTCTGTCAAGGATTGATTTGTTACCATGTCTGACGTTGACAACACAAGGAAGGTAATATGTAAATTAGTCAATTAACAAGATATAGTATTGAAGGAAAGAGATGATTGTGTGTTCAGCTGCCCACACATCCATACTGTATCTCTTTCTCTGTCTAAAATATCTTCTGATTCAGAAATCTCCGTTTGGTACCAACACTGCCGTACAACTAACACTGAAACAGTTTGAACGATCAGGTTACGTAGCGTTTGACGTTGTTGTAAAGCAAATATTTTCTCTTCCATTCCAGGAAAGTAACAGTTTACACAGAATTAAAGAAAATAAAGAAGCAAAAGAAAGAATACGGTAAGTGGTTGATACTACAGCCTATACTCTGTTTAGGGGTCATAGACATTCTGTAGTCTAGTTCACAAAACTGGTTGTGTGGCTATTTTACTAGAGTCAAATAACTTGGAACAGTCCATTGCTCCAGCTGTATCTGTACCACGTTGAGGGCCATATTGCACCACCTGACAAGCTGAGGTCTTTCATGTGACCACTGGTTTCTCTTATTCAGTCTGTTTCTCCATGTCTGTCGAGTGTAGGGTTAGACAAGATAAACTTAGCCAAAGTGTGACCCCTTTTACACTCAATAAGGGTTCGTCTCTCAACACGATTCTGGTGACAGCAGCAATAGTCCTCTTCTGCTTCTACTTCCTCTTTGTCCTTGACCATCATCTTCATCAAATAGGTTGGCAACAGGAAAGGAATCTGGTTGTAGAAAATCTGTCTTAACAAATTCTTCTTTGAGCCATGCAAGCATAGGAAAGCAGACATTAAAACAAACAACAATGGTGTGTGTGCGATCATTATCGTTTACTGTCCATGTCAGCCACTTTACAGGTGGTTCTGGGTGCTTTTAACGTGGGACTGATCAGGTGTATGTATATATAAAGCTGTATTTAAATAAAAAGGTAAATGAAAATTTATGAAATGCTACTTCATCATTCTCCTTATTATTATTATTATTTATATATGCACACAGCTGATCAGTGCCACTTTGAAATTGCTTGTTTTGGAATTTTAGAGGGACAATGTCTGGAGAAATATTAAAAATTCCAATATCACATGTTGAATTCCAAAGACTAAACTCTAAAGTAATTGACATTTGGTTTTGTTCCATTGCAGTTATGAAGAAGAAAACTTTGTCAGACTTCCAGTCAGCAAGAAAGAGAAGGTAAAGGTTTTGAAATATAAAAATATTGAAAGTTTCAGTCATTTTCAAGAAGAGTTAAAATGGTAATATTTGAGATAAAGATGATGAGGATTAAAAATTTATTAAAATAGCTTAAAACGAATAAAATGGCATCCAAGATAAATTCTTGATTTATTTGAGGTTACCTTTGCTTTGGGATAAACAGATGCCTAGTGGTAGTTGCAAATGTAGAATTCTCTGAAATTGAAAAACCATTACAGAAAAGCGAATCTGATTGAATGAAGACAAACGGACAGCTGTTTCCAGGTGTAATCTGCCTCAGTTGCTATTGTCAGCATAGTAGTTGCTCCAGCTTGACTGAGGCTTAATCACACAAAAAGAGGAAATATTTATGACTAATTAAAGCAAATTGTACTCAGAGAATCAACTTAGAATGGCCAGTGGCATGTATGAATACATTGAAGACAGGTATGTTAAATATGATACAAGATGGATTCTTGTCTTCACGAACACATCTTCTCCCTGCCTTTTGACTACAAACTCCAGGTAAGGAGAAGAGCAACGTATTCAAAGCTGTCCCCTTTCTCCAGCTGATCAGATTGTGTTTTTAAACATGTCATTTTTAGGGGTGTGGGTTAGGACAAGCACTCTTAGACACCCAGGATAGTGGTGTTGGCCAACCCCATGGAAATACCAAAGGACCAGGTGAGATTTGCTTCTGTTTGTCCCAAACCAGTCCGTTGATTGTTGTCTCCCTTTATTTGCAGATGGCGTCTCGAAGACTTACCACATCAGCTTCTCTCGGTCAACTTGCCAACTTTGAAAATATTAACGTTCTTTATGATGAAAATGATTTTCACCTGGTAAGATAACCTTTTTCTCTAATTACTTCAAATAAATTCTTCATTAAAACTTCCAAATAATAGCAAAATGTGTGTGTCATTGTGAGCTGGTCATTGTCTGAAGAACAGCGTGCTGACTGGATTTATGCAGAGCTGGAAGGGACAATACATATGTAGAAGGACCCTATACCAATAACCCCAAAGCCTCAACTGATAAGAACCCCCCACAGCAACGCAGTGATGACAGAAATATTGTCATTGATAAGAAAGAGGACAAGGCCATGTGCCTCTTGTTTCTTTTGTTGTTGAGGGCCTGACAAGGAGCAAATTGTTTCAGGGACTCACCATCAGCATCACGGAATCAGCTACACCTGAATTACAATAGCTTCCTGGCTTTCCCTGTTCCACGGCTCCCATCTGCTCTACACACACACACACACTTGTAGAACAGGATTTGTACAGTTTCCATCTCCAATTCACTCAGGTCAGCTCAAAATTACAAGAAAAGTGACCCAAGCTGCTATGCAGTGTAATTGAACCCCTAACCCCTTAGCTGAGAAGCTAATATCTCAGTCTCACACCACTGTTTGTGCGTGTGTGCACATAGACACGCACAATATTGCAAGAAAGCAGTGCAGCCACAAGGATGTGGAGGAGGGTTGTGAAGGGATTCAGTGCCCCAAACACACATGTTGTTGGTAAAGAACAAGAGTTGACTGAGTTGACAGAGTGTTTTGTTGTATAGTCAGTTCAGCACCCTTACATGGTTTAGTTTAACTTGTTGGGTATATAGACATAGGTGTTATTCTGGGTATGTGGGGTAGACAGACACAGTTGAGGTTGATGTTCTGTATAGTCTGGCATATGAGCCAAGTAGACCACTCATCAGTGGACACAGGCATCGGGTGGTGCCTATCCAAGTAATGGGGTCATCTCCATGTTTAACTATATTTTTGTCTTCTTTCTTTAGGATGAACCAAGCAAGAAAAAGAAAAAAATGAAGGTAAGTTTGAAAAATAATTTTGAAGTTTGGAATTTGCCCTAGTCTTAAATTTTGTCTTATCGATGATTAGTCGTCTCTTAGTTATTAATCTTATCTTAGCTATGATTTAATTTAATCTTAGTTATGACTTAATCCTATAACAATGACAATAATGATAATGGTTCAGATTTTAGCCCAAAGCCAGCAATTTCAAGGAAGCAGGTAAATCGATTACCCTGGCCCCTCTGCTCAGCTAGTTCTTATTTGGCAGAATCTGAGCTCAGAACCTAAAGACGTGCAAAGCATGTGACTTGGTGTGCAAACAATTCTGCCACCTCACTGCCTTGTAATAATGATAATAGTTTTGTTCCTTTTATTCTGTCCTGTTATTGAAATTATTTTCAGTCCTAGAGTTACAGTGAATGTAAAACTTACTTGATTTGATGCCACTTTGTGTGTGTGCGAGAAAGAGAATGCATCTGTGTGTCTTTGTATGTGTTAATGTGTATATTCTACCTGTTACTAAGTATGTCTTATTTACTCTTGCAGGGTAAAGGGAAGAAAAAAGGTGAGCAGTTAACGGATTTTTATGAGTGTATGTCTGTATATGTCTGTAGATATGTTTGTGTGTAATATATATTTATGCAACACATAGTTTGAAATGCATGCATGTATGTATATATGTATGTTTATGTATGTACATGAGTGGCATCTCTCTCTCTCTCTCTCTATATATATATATATACATATATATATATATATACATATAGAGAGAGAGAGAGAGAGAGAGAGAGGTGCAAGTATAGCCCATATGTTTACAAAGTTGGTTTCACAAGCACCATGTCGCAAGTTCAAACCCACCACACAACACCTTGTCTTCTTCAGCTTAACAAAATGTCTTAGCAAAAGTTTGGTTCACACAAACTCTGCACAAACCCATTCTCCGTCATCGTCATAGGTTTAACATCTACTTTCCATTGCCAGCATGGGCCACACTAAACTTATTGAGGCAGTTCTATGATCAGTTGTTCTTCCCATCGCTAGTTTCTGGTTAATATAATATTTTCCAAGATTACAGAAGAACGACCGCTTGTCATTGTGGTTAGCCATTTCTATGGCAGATTGGGAACAAAGACACTGTTGTGTGTAGAGCGATGTTTTTAGACAGCATCATCCAAATATTTCTTTCTACAACTGACATGGGTCCTGGAATTTTAGAGATGGTGAGGTATTAGTTGATTACATGGGATTGAGGAGGGTCCTGCAGAGGACCAACAATCTAGGAGAGAAAGATTGGGGTTAGTAATTGGTGTGGGACATGGAATCAATGGACACAACACGGATGATGGGAGGAGTACTTGAGCAATGGCATGAGTCCAGCCATGAGAAGCAGAAGCCATTACAGTAGTGATGTAAATGGTGTGGGTGTGTTCCCTCTGTTGGTGCTTGACTTGTCCTCACTTGCAGTATTTGTCTTTATTTATTCTGACATAACAAGAAAACCAAACTGTTTCACCATATCTGACCCCTTCCACTTTTAAAAAGGTGGGGAAAACCAGAATGAGGTAAGGACAGACATGGTGGCATACAAGAGAATCCAAAGACTTAGTCTTCAGTAATATGACAACATTAATGATGCATAATGAGTGGTGGTGGTGGTGGTGGTGGTGGTGGTGGCGGTGGCTGTTTATGTTATTTGTTGACAGAAGAAATTGTATTTGTTGGATCTGAATTTTGTTAATTTTAATTTTCTTATTTTCAGGTTTCAAAAAGAAACGGAAACTTTAGACAGCATTTCTGATTAATAAAAATTATTTTGTGAATTCTTGTTATTCTAATTATTATAATTATGTTGTGTAACCCCAGGTAAATGTTGATCAATCAAAGATATTCCAACCATGACCCTCCTGACTTTTGCAGAGATCTGAGAACAACCGACAACTGGATGCAACATGTTCTTTTATAAAATGATGTGACCTGGCTGCTATTTCAAGTAGCTCAAACATCCATATAGGGGCTTCCTAAATTATTATTAACTAGATGCTTGTATGGTTCAGAACTCTGCTTCCCAAGCATGTGTTTCCAGGTTCAGTCCCACTGCATGGCACCTTGGCCAAATGTTTTCTACTATAGCCTCCTCAGGCTAAGAAAAACCTTGTCTCTGGATTTCTTTTGGCAGAAACTGAAAGAGGCATCTCATGTGTCCATGCGTCTCTGTGTGTTTTTGTCTTGACATCGTGTGACGGTTGTAAATTAGCCTCACCATCATCATACAAGCAGTCATTTCCCCCGTCTTCTGTGGTAATATGTCTGGCCATGGGGTAAAATTACTTTGCCTGGGAATATGTAAAGGTTGGTGATAGGAAGGACATCCAACCATAAAGAATTTGAATGAATTCTGTCTGATTCATGCAAGCATGGAAAAGTGGACATTAAAATGATGATGACTGTATGGAGAAGTAGAGCAGTTGATGAGATGCCATTGTATTCCTTCTTCAAATGCTTCCGATGTCAACTTTATTTTCCATTCTTCCTGGACCAAAGTAAAAATATTAAACAATTCACCATTTTGGCACCAACCTTCCTGAGAATGATTTAAAGTACCATAAATCCTCGAGTATAGTCCGCCCTTGTGTATGATACGCAGGGGATTTTTAGGGGGCTGTACCTCTGAAAAGCCTAAACCTTGTGTATAATACACACCCCTTCTCTAACTTGAGTCAAGGAGGTCTATATAACATCCTTGGTTTGTAAAAATGTATACGGCAACGTCCTTTATTATTGCCTTCTTGACTTCTTTATCTTTGGCATCTGTTTAATTTCATCTTTATTTCTTCTCCATAACCTGACATTGCTTTCGTCAGCATCAAATTTTCTTCCGGCGGCCCTATTACCATGCTCTTCAACATATGATATAACTTCAAGTTTAAACATAGCTGAATAAGATCTACGAGGCATTTTATGGACATGTAATGTATAAAATGCTTTATTGGAGATAAATGTACAGGTTTAAGTCCCGCTTATAAAAAACAAACCCTAGTAAAGACCCACAGTAGTTCAAACATTTAATACTGGTATCTAATTAAGTATCTATTGTTTGCCATGGTAAGGATGCAAACTGCCAATACAAACAGCAGGATGAGCTATTTAGCACTAAACTATTAAGCACAATTCATGCGTAATTAAGCC
The DNA here is from genome assembly GCF_006345805.1 of Octopus sinensis. Taxonomy (NCBI): domain Eukaryota; kingdom Metazoa; phylum Mollusca; class Cephalopoda; order Octopoda; family Octopodidae; genus Octopus; species Octopus sinensis. The sequence goes on from NC_043014.1 coordinate 469,078, forward strand.
AGCAGTACCTAGTCGAACAAACACTTCCGCACATGTGTAATACAATAATGGTGATGTTCTTAACTGTTATATGGGAATGTAAATATGTTTGCAAATTGTTTTTGTTACATGTTATTCTGTGTTCTGAATACTTTTATTTTAATAAATGTTGCTTACTGCAAGTTATGGATGATTCTTTTATGCTTTCATTGCTTAGCTTAAGGTATTTTCGCGCCCAACATCACAAAATGCGTCTGAATAAATATTGCTGGACAGTAAATAGAGACTCGGACATTGCTTAGAAAACCTTGTATATAGATTGCACTAGGGAATTTGATCTTTAAATTTTGGAAATAAAAAACTGATTAAACTTGAGGATTTATGGTAATCTAAATTAAAACCTTCCACACTAGTTTAATGACAAATTTATTACATTTTTTTTTATCACATTCAAAATTAATCGAAGTCACTGATCTAATGTCCTCTTCTCCTCCTGGTTTGACTTGGACAAGTTTTATTGCAGCCGAATCCCTGACACTTATGTCAAGTAATAGATTTTTTTTATTCTTCTTAAACAAAGTACAAATGTGTGGAGTGAAAAATTAGGCATCAGAAGTGGGGTGTAGGGGGGAAGATTTTGCTAGTTATGGGGTGTGAATGGATGAGAACAACTGTATAGAGAAATGCTAGTTGGTGATAGCCGAAGATGTGGGACAAAGTTGTGAAGACAGCTGAAGCTGTGGAGCCTCTCAGAGATGATGAGGTACTGAGATGCTGTGCTTGGGAAGGCCCCTCTATCTCAGCAGAACGAAGCTTCTGTCAAGCCTTTCCCTACACAACACATCTCTCATCTTTCCCTTGTTTACTTCCTCTCCACTGGATTGATCTCTCCAACTCATTCCCTGTCTCCAGTCACCTCTCACAATATCCTCACTCAGCACACTTACTTACACATCCACATTCCCTCATCCTCTCTCATACTTCTCTCTCTGGGCAAACCATGTATTCACTTCTTCAGCAAGATACTTGGTCCTTGTCCCTCTATCCTAGTTTCTGATCTCTCCATTCTATCTCCCCACCCAGCTGAAAGATCTTGTTTTGCAAATATTTGATGACCTCACTGGTGCTGGTCCCAATCCACTTGGTAAAGGGGCTGGATTAGGAGGGGCATCCAGAAACAGAGGTTGGTGCATCCCTTGGGCTCTTCTGCTTTTGTTGAATTGTCCAACCCATGCCAGCATTAAATGATGATGATGATTGTCTCCACACAGAATTGAAACATAAACAGATTCAGCATTGCTCAAAGAGTGTCAGTGTGAAAACATACAAATACTCCCATATACATGCTTATAAGTATATTCACATATACATACACACACACATGGTGGCTGCAACACAGTTTCAAGCAATTGATAGTTCTCTTAAACACAAGCAGCATGAATTTGGCTTTTCATTCTGGCTAGGGACCTGTAAACTTTTGCACAGATGTGACTAAGATGGGCACCTCTTGCAGTAGGTGTTCTGACAGCTTGCCACTCATGTTGACACTTACCTTCATTCCATATTGGAATTTTGCAGTTTCAATCTCTGCTTTTTGACTACAGCCAACTGCATGTGCAACGCAATGCCTGTGCCTGAAGCTGTTAAAATTTCATAAAGGCCTTGCACAGGGACAATCCCACCCTCTAAACAAGGTTTGCATTTGCCCAAAAAGAAGAACTAATCTCCATCATTGGTTGCAAGCAAAGTTACAGTTTCTACATGACAGATTTCCTTCTTCTAAGAGAGATGTCGAAACAAAGACTGGAGATCTTTCACTGCCAGCTGTTGGATGGCCATTGACCCTACTGAGTTGATCTGTTTTGACTGGTTTTTGTCAAGCAGGGTGTTCAACAAAGACCACCTTCTTTGTCAAGCAGGCGAAACAGGGTTGTCAGTTGCTGATAGTCTGACTTTGTAACAGTTGTGTTGAGTTACACATTACTAAGACATGATGTGAAGGCAATCATCTTCATTGTAAAGACCAATCATGTACAGACAATACTCTCTTCAGTCTTGGGCACAGACATACCTTGCAACAGGATTACTGATATATATACACACACACACATACATATGACATTCATAGGCCAACCAAGAAGTCCTCATGAAATGTGGTTCATATTACACTCGGTAACTAATTGGTAATCGATTTCTATGACAACAATGCAGGACTCGAGAGATTTTAAATCTTGATAATGATAAAAGTTAATCTCTAAAGTGTTGGTGTCACAGAAACAAGTACTCAGAACATTTTGTAAAATGTTTGATATTAGGAAAGGCATCTGGCCATAGAAATGCTGCTACAAATAAGAAATTTGAGCAAGACATCATCCTCCATCTTTCATGAATCCTGCTGAAACATCCGACTTGCGCCAGTATAAATGGACATAAAATGATGATAAACAAACATACAAATATATGTTTTTGTGTATGACAAAAAAAAAAAATCCCTGTAAAAACTGCCGTCTGTGAAAATGACTTGTTTTTATTGTCTAATCAACAGTGCATTTTTAATCTGGGTAGGTCCTCCCTACTCGGCCAGAGAACAGCACATTTGTCTTTGATACACATTAACGATGTTCATTACCCGACTTTAATCATATTTTGAATCCTTCTCCCAGTTTCTCTTCTCATCATATTTGAAACACGTTAATCTTATGTTGAAACCTCAACAAAATATCTTTGACTCAGTTTTGGAGATGAGAACTTGTCCTCCATGTTAGGTGGGAAAGAAAGTCCTGTTACATTTCAAGATGAGGAAAGAAACAAATGCTTCTTTCATCTTAATTGATTTATTTAATCAAGATAACGATGATTACTAATTTCATCTAGATGGCAAGTTGTTGATCCTTTGGGCAAGAAACAATATAATTTTGACATCTTCCAAATTAACAAACTGTTTTCCTTCTAAAAAATGTTGCAGTGATGTGAAAAGATGACAGATGGAGCAAGATCAGAGGATGCAGGATGCCTTGCATATTTTTGGCCATTTTCTTTTCTGAGTGACTTGGGTAATAATGGCATTTTGCATTTCCATGTAAGAACAATACTCTTTTATGAATCACCAACGAAGGCTCCCTATTCTGGAAATTTTTGCTTAATGTCTCCTCTCGATGACAATACTTTTCCATATTTACTATTTCGTTTTGGTTTAACACTTCATACCACACCAATTACAGCAGATAACTTTTTTGACTTGAACTGTTCTGCTAATTCATGGGCAGCTTGGATTTTCCTCAGCCATGCTTTCCAGATTCTCCTCCATCTGGATGTCCAAGGGCAGTATTGACAGAACTTGATCATTCAAATCAAAGGGAATCTACAAGTGAAACATTTTCTGAACAAAACTGGCCAAACCATCGTTGGAATGTCCAGAACACTTAAACATTTTTTGTTTCTCCATAGAACGAATGTTTTTTCGATACTTTCATTGACGAAGAGTTCTTTAAATTGAACCAACATGCAGGGTCTGATATGGATCAGATCTAAACTCACTTTGAAAGGTCGATATGAATTTAAACACTATGGAATGAAGTAATTTGCAAAGAAAGAAAGAAAAAAAAAGGAATGTAAAAATTAACGCTTATTTCACCGTAAGTACCTTCGAAGTGATTATTTCAAAAATGCAACTGAACTTTCTTTCCAGACTAGCATATCTACAGTGATAGAATTTATCGTCGAAATTGTTTCTCGTCTTTGAATTTAACTATTTTTAATTAATATATTTATAAGTAATACAACGGAGTGGTAATTAACAGAATTAACAAAGGGATGTACAAAATACCTCGAGGTATTTCGTTACGTTTGGAGATCAACCTGCCTAAATCAATGTAAATATTGGTTTATCTAATTAATTAAACTCCTCTACTCAAAAAACCTGTCGCACTTTTGCCTCTGATCTTCGTTAAAATTATTCTGGTAATTTAAACGGATAGTCATGGCTGGATTGAACTACAGTATTGGCGAGTAGGGTGTAGCGATTGTACTGCTTCCACGAAATCTGTGGAGTGACCAAAGAAAGTGTTTAATAATATTCCGGTTCTTTACGTTCTGAGTTTAAACATCACCAAAGTCAACTTGGCTGTCTCGCAGTTGTGCAGATGACGTCGACCGACACCCTTCCCGTCAAACGTGTTGTCTCAACTCGACCCCAAGAAGTGAACCCAGCCAAGGGAGTCGGGCAATATTCAGTTACGTCCCTTTATTCGCTAAGTTCAAATCCTGCCGAGGTCATCTTTGCCTTTTACCCTCCCGGGGTCGATAACATATATGTATACTGCAGCTGATATGACGAACGATAGCTCCTTCTCCCCCTCTTTTTTCTCGTAAAAATTAAAAGAAAAAAAGCCTGTAGCCTTGTGTTCGTCTGTAAGAAACCATTATTATTATAATCATCATCATCAGAGTAGAGATATTCCGTTCACACATCGGAACTTGCTTTGCTTTTGACGTTGTTTTAAATATTCAGACGAAAAACAAACAAGACTTTCGCTCTTTACTATAACGGATGACAATAACTGTAGTATTAGCAATGGTAATGGTTGTGAGTGGAAGAACGGGTCGGTGCGATTCCGTCTTCCTGGAAAACCGGGATTTTTTTGAGCAGGTGGGGGGAGGAATAAATCTATTTAATTAGAGGGAAGTGATTTAAATTTAAAATGTTAATTAAAATTAAAGAAATATATATATAGAATTAATGAAATTAGGAAATATATATATATATAACTGTGTTTAAATAATACAGTAACGAGTTTAGAATAACAGCAAAAGCTTTAATTAGAAAATATAATTATTTTGAGGCGGTGGGGTGGGGAGGGGGGTTAGACGAAATCTAACAAAAAGGGAGGGAGGGGGGAAACGCAACTTGAACTGCCAAGAGTTAACTGCCCTTCATTTCAATGAGCGCCAGGTGTCGTTGTAGTCTCCACAGCAACCAATCAATGGCCCCGCCGCCGCCGCCACTCTCTCCCTCTGCATCTTTTCCTCTCCTTTCTTCCCCATCTTCTCCACCACGAGTCTTCTTCTTCTCTCTCGTTTCCCTTCCAACCTTTCTCTAATCTTTCGTCTCCAGTACGCTTCTTCTCAGTCTTTTGAATTTCCTCTTTCTTTCTTCCTCTCCCAATCGTGCCTTAATCTCTTATCTAACACCCTTTTCTCTCTCTGCCTGCTCCCTGCTGCTACTATAAGGGAGAAAGAGAGAGAGAACAAGAACAGTTAGAGAGAAAGAGAGGGTGAAATGGAAACGAAAGTGGCCCAGAGAGAGAAAGAGAATGTGATCTATTAGAAGAGAGAAAGAGAGAGAAAGAATGGAACACTAAGAGGGAGGGAAGAGAATGACGCACTGGAAGGCACAGTGAGAGAGAGAGGAAGGAGGAAATAGATCAAGACATAGTGAGGCGGAGAGTGAAAGAAGGGGAGAAAGAGAAAGAGGAAGGTAGATAAAGAGAGAGAGAAGCGAATGACGCACTGGAAGGCACAGTAAGAGAGAGGAAGGAGGAAATAGATCAAGACACAGTGAGGCGGAGAGTGAAAGAAGGGGAGAAAGAGAAAGAGGAAGGTAGATAAAGAGCGAGGGAGAGGAAGCTAGATAAAGAGAGAGGGAGAACGTGTACAGTTGTCCCGGTCGGACGCCAGTAGAGGTCGCTGGAATATTATTGCTGGCAGTTGTGGCTTGGCGGCCGGTTGGTCGGTAGGTGGAGCTTCCTTCTTATTCCTAAACACCACAACACATCCATCTCTCTTCTCTCTATCTCTCTCTCTCTCTCTATATATATATATACACACATTATACGCACTCAGATGTATTTAACAGATCACCCATTATACGTAAGAATTCGACACACTGATACATTCACTCAGCACATCATATAGATTCACATACATTAATCACATCACCCTCTCTCTATATCTCTCTCTCTGTATCTTTCTCTTTCTCCCTCTCTCTCTCTCTCTGTATCTTTCTCTTTCTCCCTATATCTCTCTCTGTATCTTTCTCCCTCTCTCTATATCTCTTTCTCCCTCTCTCTATATCTCTTTCTCTCTCTCTCTCTATATATATATATCTGTCTCTCCCTCTGGATATCTACACACACACACACACACACACTTGTGTGTTAACAGAGACACAGACATTTTGCTTCACTACTCATGGTTACTATTTTTCTATTTTCAAATTCGCAAAGAAAAGGCAAAACAACCAACCAATAACTCTAGGCTGACTCATTCTTCTACATCTCAGTGTGTCAAATGGTCTATAGCTCAAGCAATACATATATATATGTGTGTATGATATATATGTGTGTGTATGGTATATATATATATGTGTGTGTGTGTATGATGTATATATATGTGTGTGTATGATGTATATATATATTCTATAGAGCATTATATATACATTTGTGTGCCAAACTGTCTCCTGTCTTTTTCACAAGCACTGACTCTCCTCCCACTCCCGTCTCTCCTCCCCTCCCCCCTCTCTATATATCTCCTTTTCCTTCCTCCTCCTCCTCCCTTTTACCTTCCTCTCTATCCCTCCCCCCACCCCCCACTGTTTGTAAACACATTTCTCATTTCTTGTTTATTTTCCATTTCTCCCCCCCTCTTTTCCTTCTTAATTTCGCTTTTTAACAGCTGTGCATCCCACTGGTACCGTGTATATAATATATATATACACACGCGTCCGTGTATATATAATATAATGTATACATTTATTTATAGACCCCTGCGCGCACGCACGCACTTGTGACTGCTTCTCTATTTACACCACGAAACCCATTTCTCGACTCAAATTTTATAAAAAGATCCCAACTGTAAAACACAAAAATACTTTTCAAACATCGTTTTCAGCTTTAATTATAACTAATCTATTAATTAATATCTATATTTATGGCTAATTGGTGTCTTGTAGGGAAGATTAGTGAAGCTGGAGAGAGAAACCAGTTGCTTCGCCATGAACCAAGTTCCTTCCTTCCTGTTTTCTTAATCTAAATCTCTGATGTTTTAAACCCTTTCAGTTCCTTACAAAGACGACGAATGAAGTTTTAAAACTCTTCAATTCCTATTTTCTCTAATCACCAGGGGTCAATGAGGGGGCTTGTTACTGTTAGAAATAGCTGCCAAATCCCCTTCAAATCGCGTCATGAAGAAGGCATTTATGATGTATTCTTGGATAAACTGTGAATTCCTTTCAAGATGGTCATTAATGACTTGTTGATCGTGACTGCTTCTCAGATTAATTAAATTTACCTCTAAACTGGACCCTTTTTAGATAAACCTATCTGTATTTATAAATGATGATGCTTGATAACTGTTGGTGTTTGTTCGTTGATGTTCCCCGGACAGCTTTTCTGGTCCTCATTATCACTAAAAGTAATAAAAGTAACATTTTGCTCTGACAATGGACGGAGATGTTTTCTTGCAACTGGCGATGAAGAATCGTTGTTGCTTGATTCTTTGAAAACCAGTCAAATGTACCCAACACCCTGTCCTTTACCTAATTGACTCTTGGTGTTTGGGCAAAGTTGACTTGGAGCAAACAACTGTGGCCAGAAAGTTGATCGATAATGATTTCTGCCTAATCAATAACTATAGAACTCGAGTTGTTTACTTATACACCACAGACACTGTAAACACAATATAAATGTGTGTGTGTGTATATAAATATATATACACGCACCACACAGCACATGCACGTGTATATAGTGCACCACACACATTCTGGTATTGGTTTAAGTTTTTCCTACTGGGACACCATATCGTCTTCACTACTTATTTTATCGATATCTAATTGTTGAACCGTAACATACAATCTCAAGGAAATGGTAGTCTGTTTACATAAACACTCTTTTCCGACCTTGATTGCCTTAAAATATTTTTTTTCCTCACTATTTTAATAAAGATTGTCCTGACCAACGTGGATTAGTTTAATGACAGTCCAGACCTTCACCCGTTATTAATATTGACCCCACCATCACCACCGTCTTGCTGAGGTTGATAAAATAAGGTCTCAGTTATATTCTGGTTGCTTTGATCAACTATATTTTCACCCTCCCCTAATATGTAGCCTTGGGGCTAAAAAGAAAGAAAAAAAAACGTTGCAATAAAATAAAAATTAAAAGAAATTATCCCCATTACTTGCGAATTGTTAGAGTAACTTCAGTTTTTTAGGTTCTGGGTTCAAATCCAGCTGAGAACGACGTTACTCTTCGTCATTTTAGGGTCGATGAACCGCCCCCCCCCCTGAAATTGCTGGCCCTGGTGCCAAGATTCGAAACCGGGGAAATACAGAATCAATGGATGGAATGGTCGCATTTTTCTCCTCTATTTCAAGCTGTCGGGCATGTTCTGGGTCCTATGTATGTAATGTGTGTGTGTATATTTATATATAAAGAGTAAATGGTTGATATTTTCCCCTCTGATATAAAATACATTAAAGCGGAAAGAAACTACAGGGTGTTGTTACAATGGAATAAAATATTTAAAGTCGAGTTTGTAAAAGAGTTGCAACTTTGAGTTTTGGCCAATCTTCAGGTGACTCAGCATTGAAGAAAAGAAACTCCGAGTAACCAGCGAACCAGCCACACGAGCTCTGACTTATATCAACATGTATGTATATATGAAGCGGAAGGAATCGGTGAGATATTGTTGCAACTCTTAATTCGAGCGACGTAGTTTGGTAAAGAACAGTTGTAGAGAGCGAAACCATAGAATGGCCTGTTTCATCTCATCACCACATTGATTCATGATGGAGTGTGTGTGTGTCTGTGCTTTCTATTTTCTTTCGGATATAACTGTATCCTCTTTAATTGTTGTGTGTTAATATAAAAGACGAATAGCGCGGGTATATTTTAATGTCTGTGTGTTGGACGACGACGGAGGATCTATAAATGTTTATATACCAATATATTTGCTTGGGAACACATTAGTGTGTGTGTGTGTGTATAATGTCTCGTGTTGGTGAAAGAATGAGTGTTATAGTAATGTGTGTAGGTATCGTTAATGTCTGATAGAATGTATGTATATATATATATATATTAATGTGTGAAGTGTGTGTCTATACTATGTAGCTGTATGCGTGTGTGTGTGTGTGTGTGTGCGCGTGCATTCTCCCGTTTCCTCCCCCCCCTTACCATGGCCGACGCCGAGATGTCGGCCGCCCGTCTCTCTCTCCTCTCGGCGGCTGCTGCTCTCCTTCTCTTCCTTTACACACTTTGTAGTCACTGCTGTGTGTGTGTGTGCTTGTGTGTAAAGCCTTCTTTCAAGTATATGTTTATAAACTCCTACACGCCAAAGTAGACATATACATATATATAAATGTCTCTCTCTCTCTATATATATATATACATATATAAAATAGATATATACACACGTCTATATAGCATTTGTATCTCAGTGAACTGGTACTCGCACTCTGTGTACGAATGTATAAACATCTACACACAGCGGGTGGCACTCATTAACACAATCACACGTCAAACTACAATATATACTCGTGTGTGTACACACATGTATACATATATACACTCGCAGCATCAAATATCGCTTAATATGAACACATTTGTATCATACAATTATACCCTTTGTTAAATATTTTAAAATCTGTATTCGAGCGCATTCTTTTTTTTAATATTTTTTACTGTGTAATATATATATACACACACACACATATATATATGTATATATATATATATATATGTGTATATATATATATATATATAAGAGATGCACTAATTCAGAGCAAGGTGCATGTGTAACATCTCGCCATTCGACCATTTCTACTGATTTTTTTCTAAAAATATTTCCAACCAAGACCAACTTGCACTCAATGTCACACTCACTTGCCGCCTGCCTCACTCGCACTCATATTGCACCCACTCGTACTTGTCTCCTACACTCACTAAAGCGCGTGCGCACATGCTCACACATTCCACGTGTGTGAAATGGTTGATTAGGGGTCTGCTGCTCTTTCTCTCTCTCTCTGTCTTTCTCTATTGTTTAGCCCTCGGTCGGCCCTTATCTCGAGGAGACCTATTAAATTCATTTCTTTCAATCACTCTGACCTTCCTGAGGTTATGTAGAGCTGCATTATCTAATATATCCTTTCCTTTTTGTTTAAGACAGTTGTGATTTGCCGAAGATTTTAGCTGCTATTTCTAGTGCCATACAGCCACAGTGAGGTTCCCTCTGTGCTGTAGTTTTTGCCGTCTTTTTCAAATTTTTTAATAGTTTCTTAAATCATTACTGACTTAGAACAATAGATGACGGATGTATTATTTTGTTGGAGGGTGAGAAATTCCGTCTAGGAGTGGCGACAATAACCTACCTCCATGGCACACACACACACAACCTCCTCCTACTCTCTCTTTCCTCTTCATTTTCTCTCTTGCATTTCCTTCCCATTCTCTCCTTACCTTATTATTCTTTCTTTCTTTCACACTGACACATCACCGCAATCTTCCATCACACACTCTCTCTCTCTCTCATTTGATTAAAAGTCGCTGTGAACTATCACAGGAACTTCCTAGGCGCAGCCACCCCCTCTTCGTGAACTCATACCAATACAACACATTCTCTGCTCTCTCTAATCAGGCAGACAAGCGTTGAAGAGAACTACAAACGATTTTTAACTTTTTATTCTTTTTGTAAACGGATGTTAATGTAGCTCCAGGAACATCTTCTGTGTGTGATAAGGAAGACGAGATGGACTTGGTTCGTGTATGGTTATCCAGGTTCACCACTGGGTCTATAACTAACTCCAGTCTCTCTCTGTCGGCTCAACACAAACCTGGCCTCTACCAAAGGATTGGTCGGTCTTAATTTGCATAATAGGGCAAGTGTTGCTAACGTGAATTAGCAGAAGTAGCACTAATGGGCGTGTGTCTGTTTTTAGCTTAAAACTAACATTTTTAGCTCCGCTGTGAAAAGAATAAAATAAACCAGTGAAGGTAGCCAGGTCAGTCTCCCCCCACAAAGAAATGTACGTGGTTTAACCACAATAACTTGTTTTCACAGCGAGACTAAAACTGTTTACTAAAAACATTCATAGATCTTACCTTACATCCTTATTAACGCACACACACACACACACACACACTATGTAAACAGTTCTACACATATGTTCTCTCTCTCTGTAAACATTCAGCCACCTCCTCCTCCATCTCTATGTAAACAGTCCTACACACACACACACACACACACACACACACGTGCAGCAATCAAGTGCACACTCGCGCGCGCCATTGCATCTCTGCTGCCCGTATTTTTGTTTCCTGGTGACTAATTATCTCCGTCCCTCCTCTTAATTGGTTACACTGGGTTAATTTTATTTGCACTGTATGAGGAAGACTTAGCAGCTAGAACAGGTGCAAAGATGTCCAAAATTAACAGACCTTCTCAAACCAGTACCATAAAGAATATAAAGTTCAGGAATCTAAGAAGATATTTAAAAACAGATATTTGTAGACTTCAGAGGTTTCATGGTTGTTTGAGTTCGTAATTGTAAAGTTTTATGGAAGGTTATTTATTTAGAGGATCAGCTTGTTTCAATTCTAGCGTTGAACACGAACTTATTTCCAAAATAGTATAAATGATTTAAATATGGAAGGACAGGTGTTAATTTGTTGACGTAGGAAAGTTTACAGCTCAGAGCTGTTGATATGTGTAGGTCAACCGAAGACACAAAAAACGATTGAAGTGATGTAAATTAGAACCTTCCAGCTAAATTTTGTCTTAATTTACACTTCAAATACTAGCTTAATAAGTTATTTTACTAAATTCTTCATTATTTTCAAAGTTTATTGGATCAAAAGCCAAATATTTCAACAGAAATATTGTATCAAAATGGTGAATGAGAATGTGAGGGTGGGTACAGACATTTAGATTGAGCCCAGTTAACTGGTTTCTATTTTGTTGACTCTGGAAGGATGAAAAAGTGAACCTTCTTACCTCAGTATGGTTTGGACCCAACATGTTTAGGGCATTTATTCTTCAGCTCCCTATCAATTTCTGACATCATCTCTAGATCTACTGTAACTGTGTAGAGTTTTGGAATATGTTTGTTTGTAGAGAGGTTTTCTTTCTCTCTTAAAATTGATTCCTTGAATGAAAACCAGGAATTAGTGATGAATATTTGAAATAACTGTTGTTTTACTTTGATTTCAGGCTGTCTCACATAAATAATGACATCAACAATCTCTAGTTTAAACAGTTTATTTTCCTTCACAAGTCCTGCAGTGAAACGATTATTGGGATGGAAGCAAGGAGATGAAGAAGAAAAGTGGGCTGAAAAAGCTGTTGATTCTTTGGTGAAAAAACTTAAAAAAGAGAAAAAAGGAGCCCTTGAAGAGTTGGAAAAGGCTCTCAGTTGTCCTGGACAACCGAGTAAATGTGTCACAATTGCTCGTTCTCTTGATGGCCGGCTGCAAGTGTCTCATCGTAAAGGGTTGCCTCATGTTATTTACTGTCGTGTATGGCGCTGGCCTGATCTACAAAGTCATCATGAGTTAAAACCTCTGGAATGTTGTCAGTACCCATTCAGTGCCAAACAAAAGGAGGTTTGCATCAATCCATACCATTACAAACGTGTAGAAAGTCCAGGTAAGTATTCTAATTTCCAAATATCTAGCAGCTATTGTTTATAGTACTGTCCCCCTTGTTCTCTTTTCTCTCTCTCTCTCTCTCTCTCTCTCTATATATATATATATATATATATATATATATATATATATATAATGTCAAATGTGTGTGTTTGGATAGGGAGTTGTTTGGGGCAGGTTTCTATGGCTGGATGCTGTTGCTAAACCTTAACTTGTTCCCAAATAAAAGGCTTTTCATTCGACGGGTCTTTGAGCCAACCGTCATAAACATCATGGACAGACAACCCACTAAATGTGCATGACAAGCTTCCTGCTGTTTCTATTTATAAAATTCCCTCACAAGGCATTGGTCAGCCTGTGGCTGTAGTAGAAGACCCTCAAGGTGTTGTGTGGTGGGATGGAATTGAGTGACATCTGGTTCCGAAGCAAACTGCCTGACCCCACAAATCAAAGAAATGTTTCACTGAGAGGTGGATGGATGACCCTTGTTCACAAACACATTGTTCTTGCCTTTGGTCCCACTGTTTGGCACTTTGGTCAGGTGTCTGATTGACTGAGTGGGACCTGTGGAAATCTTGAGGGCCCTGGAAAGGGAGTTATCTTGATAAAATAAGTCCCACACTAGATAATGTGGACCTGTGTAAATAATTGACAAAAATCTTTTGGAATTAATTGTACTTGCTGGTCTGGAGTCTAACGACTGAAACAAGTAAAAGAATTAATTTTCTTAAAAAAAAAAAAAGGTTTCTGTAAAGGATTTGTGGAAACTGTTGGCATTCTTGTTTCCAAGAATGTGAAAATTAGTAAATGATGCTGGAAGTGTCTGATTTATTGATAATTTCCTTTTTTTGGCCTTCTAAGCTATATTGATGTCATTAATATTTGAAGTTGTTCTTCCATATCTCCACCATTCTGTACCATATCACTCAAACTCCCTTCTTTAACCCTGGAAAACCCTCATCATTAGGGTCTTGCATTTGCTTTTCAGTTGTATTCTGGGTTGGGCTTTTTTTTTTTTTCAGGCACTTTTACTGCAAGATGCAGTTCTTCTTACTTTTCAATAACATGCACAGATGCACCACATCCATTCTATACATTATTTCCAATACATGAAATTGCAATAATTTGTGGAGATTACATACATTTTGTAGATTTTTCATTTTCATAAAAAATTTTGATAAGTACATAATTGCACTTGATGTTCAGTGTGGAACTGGTCTCTCTCTCCTCCAAATCTACACTCACTCATGTCTCTCTCTCCTTTAAATCTATACTCAGTTCTCTCTCTCTCTCTCTCCTTCCTTTACATCTACACTCGTAGATGTTTCTCTCAAGGGGATGGTGAATAGTCTTGGATAGACTCATCAAATGAGTTCATAATTATTCTGAGGTGGTGTGTTTAATTGATTTTTATCTCTTCCAACATTTGACACCTGCAAAGATGTACAAACTTGTCTTGAGTGTTCTTCTCAACAGTGTATCGTTAGATGCTCCTTCATATCTTTAAAGACTAAATTTTGTGAGCTGTTTCATTAAACTAGAACAGCCATACAGTCAGTTAATTGCATAATGAAGTCTACCTCTCAGAATGATAAAGTGATCACCTCTCGGGTCATTCAGGCTATCTTTGTATGGCTTCAGCTGAGTAGAAAGCTAACAAGAGGCTCTATAAGTTGCCAGTGGATATAGGATGTTAAATTCAGATCAACGATCTGGCCTAGGGTTAAACTGAATATCACTTGGCACCTCTTAGATTATCTTGGTGCCAGTCTCTCTCTCTCTCTCTCTCAACGGAGTAAAAGCTGTTAACTGTTTAACCTTTTAGTATTTAATGTGACCAAAATATTCTATTCTATGCTCCAACTGTCAAGATCCAGCCTCTCACACCAACCCTGCAATGTCATTCTAGAAAATTGCAAGGCTACAAACAATGCCTGATTAATTAAAAACAATGGTGAATGCTGAAGTGTTGATAAATTTTTGTCAGATTGCTCCTGGTTTACTGTTTGAATGACAATGAAAGAGGTAGAGAGACACACAGACAGACTTGTGTAGTTCAGCCCCAGGTGAACCTTCACTGAGTAGATTACGATGAATGGCATTCCAACTATGACCATCCTATTTGTCGAGGACGATCTTGGATAATGTTTTTCAATTATTTTTTACTTACAGACAGTTGGTTCTTACTTTATTTGGACTCCCCCCCCTAGCCATTTATATTAGGATTGAATATAATTAGAAATTGTATTTAAAGGAATTGTTAAAATATTTTGTGTATTGTCGAAGTATGAGCGATTTTATTGCTCAAATTTTAACAGCAAAATCTTGTACAGACCCCAAGGGCCATGTGGACCCTGGTTGAGAAGAGATGATACAATGGGTCCGGGAGATGATACAATGATATCTTGAGAGATGAATAGGGCAGAGTTTATGGAAACCTTGGTAATAAGTGCATTGGGGGGGGTTGTTTTAAGTTGGTATTTCAGAACTTGTTTCACATTTTATGTCCATGGGACTGGACAGCTCTGGCTTATGTTGATAGGCATTCCAGCCATGACCACCTCAATTTTGAGGGGTTTGTGGAGCTAAAGAAATAAAGCTGTGTAAGTAGGACATCAGTTGCTAGAGATAATCAAATTGTGATTGAACTGGCCTATACACACACATATATATACAGACACACACACACATATATATACATACATACACTCACAAACAGAGACACGCACATATATATATATATATATATATATAATCATCATTTAACGTCCGTTGTCCATGCTGGCATGGGTTGGATGGTTTGACTGGGGCTGGAAGACTGCACCAGACTCCAGTCTGATTTGGCATGGTTGGATGCCCTTCCTAATGCCAACCACCCTGAGAGCGTAATGGGTGGTGGGCATTAGGAAGGGCAGAGTCCATGCCTCTTCAGCTGTCCAGCTCCTGTCGAACAGTCCATTTCATGCCAGCATGGAAAACATGTTAAATAATCCACGCACCACATGTATACACATGTGGTTAGGATAAAAGGGAGCCATCTGTGACTCCTCCATCCTTTCCCTGGATTTGTATTTAGGTACTGGCATGGTCGTATGGTTAATAGTTCTGGGTTCAATTTCACTGCATGTCACCTTAGGCCAATGTCTTTGCCCTGAGCCAGTCAGTGCCTTGTAAGGGGATTTGGAAGGAGAAAACTATTAAACTTGTTTGTGTGTGTGTGTGTGTGTGTGCATGAAACTTGTTTTGTTTGTCACAATATAAGCTTTGCTCTGTTGATTTGGTGACTAGTCGCTCTCTGCCTTCTAAGCCTTGTGAAATGTAAAAAAATCCCTAAAAAGCAATTAAGGGTTGATGAGAGGGAGAGCACCTGGCTATAAAATCTTACTTGAGAATCCTTTTCTTGACAAAGTCATGTTAACGGTAAAATGGATCTTAAAACAAAGGAATGATGAGAGGAGAGGGCTTGCTCTTGATTTTGGTCTTCTGAAATATGTATCAGTTAAAAAATCAACTTTTAGAAAACTGTTTAATTATCCTCCTCCTGCTTTTTTCTATGTCCCCTCAACATAGAAAACTGTTTAATTATCCTCCTCCTGCTCTCCCCTCAACATAGAAAACTGTAACGTGTGTGGGGGAGCACATCATTTTCTAGTGTTTTATGGCTTGTTTGCTTTCTGTCCCTACATGCTGACAATGATGTTTAGGAAGAGGGTGGAAAAGAAAAACACACCAAGGAACGACAAACGGTTGATGTGGACCGGCCAGCTATGCGCTGCTGCCAATTCCCATATTTCACCATCATTTTAACATTCTTTACACAGCTGCCCTTTTCCATACACATCCCATGGCTATACAAGCGCAGTCTTCTCTCTTGCAGACTACATCTGATGCCTCCTATTCCCAGTTTTTCTCCTTGTCATACAGACACATGGACATGTTACATCCAGCAGAGTTAACGAGCTTAATTTCTGTCAAGCTTTTGCATGTCCTGTACAATCGCAGCCCATGTGTCAACTGCCATGCAGGCATCATGCAATCTACCTTTTACTCTGAGAGAGAGAGAGAGAAGCTCTTTGTTATCAACAAAGCTAGAAGCTCTCTGATTTTTGCCCAGCTGATTCTTATTGTAACAGCTGTGCTCCAAGAGCATTCACCTCCACTGCTGACCTGGTTACCTTGGTAACAAGCTATCTACTGCTTGCACAAGGAACGTCTTTCAGTTTCCATTTACCAAATTCACTCACAAGGCTTTGGTTAGCCTGGAGTTCTAGAAGGCACTTGTCCAAGGTATCCTGCAACGGGACTGAACCCCAAACTTTGTGGTTGGACAGCAAACCTTTTACCGCAGAGTCATGCCTATGTCAATATTTCTCTCTTTAGAAAATATCCAGGTGGCTGTTTGT
The DNA here is from genome assembly GCF_006345805.1 of Octopus sinensis. NCBI lineage: Eukaryota > Metazoa > Mollusca > Cephalopoda > Octopoda > Octopodidae > Octopus > Octopus sinensis. The sequence continues at coordinate 486,095 of NC_043014.1, forward strand.
AAAATGGGATAATTTTGAAGGAATTTTCAACCCTTTTGTTACTGTATTTATTTTGAGATGCTCTGTGTTTCTTTCAATTAATTTTAGATATAACAAAGAATTTAGTAAAATAATTTAGTCACAATTTATGTTCCTAACAGCAGCTTAATGATAACTAAGGTTTGGTGGAAGATTTTAATTCAAAGCCTATGAAAACAAGACATTTGTACTACGGGGCCAGAGACGCTTTCAGCTGAGTTGGTATCGAAATAAAGTCACTAATTTGGTGATCTCTAAGACCATGCTCTCACTTTGGTCACTCAAATGAAAATAATTTTAGCAGGTATCAGAAAATAATTATATTTTTTCTGAAGTTGTGCTTGTAGTCAAAATGGTTGTTACTGTCTTCAATTCTTTTTGTTTTTTTTTTGTTGTTACACATACTCACTGTAGGTATTAACATTCATTTTTGTCCATTTTTTCCCCATGATAGTATGTTGGTCTTGATGTGCAAGTGTGTGTGTGTGTGTGTGTGTGTTTTTGTTCAGTTTCCTTGTATGTCTCCACTGTCCTCTTTTTGTCCCCAACTTTGACCCTTCATAAATCATGAGCAACTATCTTTGAAGACTCAGTATCGCTGAATGCACAAAATGAGGAATATAAAGACAGCTGACAACTGACGAAGGGTCGTTTCTCTGTATTTACCTGTCCCATCTTCCATTTTTTCTCTCGTTGTTTACATATTTAACTCATTTGTCTCTGTATTTCATGTTGTTTACACAGTTGGTGACATCCTGTACCTACACACACACACGTGCATATATCCATGCAGAGAGATGGGCATGGCTGTATCTTTGTATCTTTTAGAAGTTCCCTTAGCAATCACATCATTTTGGGTTCACTCTCATTGCTTGATATCTTGGGCAAGTATTTTCTATAACCCTTAGCTACCAGTGCCCTGTAAGTGGAGTTGGTAGATGGAAACTGTATGGAAGACTGGATGCTCTGCACTTTCAAAGACCAATTGAATAAAAGTAACTTGTTTGAAAAAGTGGAGGGGTAGTTTTATAATGCTTTTAACTCAGACAATATGTTGCTTCTCTCTTCCTGCTCCCCACAACTTTCCTATTGCATTCCCCTTTCTCTCCAAAAGGTATTTTCTAGATGCACTCCCCTCCACATCCTTATTCTTCTTTTCATCATTTGATGAAAAGATATCCTGCTACACTAAAATCCTACATGAATCATGCTTACATTGTTATAAATCTTCATCACTTCTAAGGCTTTCTGATAGATTTAAATCTATCTCCCTTCTTCTGATTGATGTTGTTTTTAATAAATCTGTAATAATTATTGACAAAAGCCGTCAAGAGTAGAAATCTGCCTGGTGAGATGTCGTCCATCCTGTCAGAAGCTCAGCTCTCGACGGCTTCGTATAAAACAGGTGGAAAATACAAACTTTTGACGGGAAAGAATTTGATTTAGTCTTTGTCTGAAATCATGAAATGTTCCATCAGGTAATCCCCACCCCCTCCCAAGAAGATGGGGAGAGTGTCACACATTTGTGACAACAAAATACCATCAGCTCTGTAGCTCCAGGTACACACAGGTGTTGTACAGGTGAGAGCAATCTGCTTCTTTGTTCCCCTGTATGGATGCATTCCTTGTTGAGGTGTTGCATGGTTGAAGTGGTGGCCTTCATCAACAACAGACAAAAGTGATTACTTTAGCCAGTTGCTTCTGTCCTTTTCTAAATAATCTTTCTCTCTTAATTTTTGGCAGTTATTAAGTCATATTAAAAGACATTTGATAGATCACCCCATCAGGTGTGTGTGTGTGTGTGTGTGTATAGTTATAGTATTATTGGTATGGAACTCTGAAAGACCCTACTTTAAATTAGTATTCAGTGCATGGGGGTCGGTAGAGTGGATGCCTTTATTACAAATGAGTTTAGTCTCTTTCAGCTAACTTAACAAAACCTCAGTGGTGTGTTGTACATATGTATATATTTAGTTAGCATGAGGTAATTGGGCCTTGCCAGCACCACATCGTGGCAGCATAGTTTCTGCTTATATTTAAACAGTCCAAGGCATTTATATAGGTTGTTGGTCATCAAAATGTGTTTATGTGTGTGTGTGTGTGTGTGTGTGTGTGTGTGTGTGTGTGTGTGTAGCTTGTGCTTAGGTAGAGGGTAATTATACTTAAATATTGTTGAGTTTAAAACCATTGGTAATTAGTGTGTGTGTAGGTGCTTGGTACATTTGTTTGTACTGTGTGAGTGTTTTTGTGTTTGTGAAAGTGTGTAGGGGTTATGTGCGTACAGACACTATATATATATATAATGTAGCTTAAAAGCCACCGTATCAGGTGGTTTTTAAGCAACTAACCCAGGATAGGAAGATCTGCAAACAGGTCTCTGACTTGTTTTGGAGAATTCGTTGCAGTTGCTTCCTCCAGAGTCATATCCAAATGATGATCATATCCGTCACAAAGAATCATGTAAAAAAAAATGCCGAAAACAATCGCAGTAACGAAAACATAGGAATCCAAGGTCTCTGGATTTGGCCCAGAATGTTTTTAATTCACGCACAGAGTTGGCCTTTAGATTATAAAATTTGTTATCATACAAAAAAAAATTTGTCACAAAAAGTCACATAAAAAAATTATTGAAAACATTCCCAGTAATGAATGCTTGAGAATCCAGAATATCGGGATTGTGGGGTCTGGATTCAGCCTGGAATGTTTTTAATTACCTCATGGAGTCAGCCTGATTTTAAAATGGTATTTTATGTTGGGGCAACAGCCTCTAGGAGTAAAGTTGGAAAAGTGTGACGAACTGGCAGAATCATTAGCACACTGGGCGAAAATGCTTAGTGATATTTTGTCCATTGTTAGGTTTTGAGTTCGAATTCAGCTGAGGTCGACTTTGCCTTTCATCCTTTCAGGTGTCAATAAAATTAGTACCAGTTATGTACTGGGGTCAATGTAATCGATTTAACTCCTTCCACAAAATTTGAGGCCTTGTGATTCCAGCAGAAAGGATTTATTAAAGTTGTAAAAGTGTGACACACTTTTATTATATTAGATTTGTTTCGCTTTGGGGAAACGTTATTTCAATTAAAGTGTATTTTGTGTGTGTGTGTGTGTGTGTATTAAAGAAGGCAATAAAGAAAACCAAAATGATAGTGTTCAGTATGTTGGCGACAGGAATTTCTGTCAAAGAGACATGGTTAAACAGTTTCCTTCATCTCCCTCTTTCTCTCTCTCTTATTATTACTCCCACTGCCACCATCAACACTACTACTTTTAATAATACATCAGCAACTCTCCCTCTCTTTTTCTTTCTTTCTCTCTCTCTCTCTCTATCTTTGCCACTGCTCTCACTGTCTCTATGCCTACTATTACTCTCACTCCAACACGAGGAATAGAACTGTCTTTGAATAGTGAGAGAAGGGGTCAAAGTGTGACACACTGATACACAGAAATTGATTTTTGCAGTATTTGTTCTGGCTTTCTGCTCTCTCAGTTCAAATCCTACCAAGGTCAACTTTGCCTTTCCTGGTTCAGTAAAAAAAAGGTACCAGTCATGTACTGGGGACGGTTCTTGTCTTTCTGTTTTTTTTCTTTCCATCTCTTTGTCTGTCTCTTTTGGAAGAAATCGGCTGTGGTCATTTCAGGAGAGGGTTTGGATCTGCCAAGACACCATATATCTTGATGGTTATCCCTCTGTTTGCGAATAGTTTTTCAGGGTGCCATCATATGCCCAAGGCAAGGTGAAACTGTACATTTATATTGAAGGGGCCAGTTTTTGCTCCTCAGTTTCATGACTCCTGACATTCAATCAGTTGATGTCATCTCAAAGATTTCAACTCACAAATGGTGAAACAATGACTGAATCACCAAATGTCCCTTAATATAAACTCAGCATTTTCTATTGAGTATTTAGGTTGTTTATTTGTACACACACACACACACACACATTATATGGACATTCCTTGTACAATATCATTTTCTCAAGAATCTCACAGTGGTGTCTGCCTCTGAATTTGAATCGACTTTTGTTTTCCTTTTGTTATTTTTGACACTTGTTTTCTATTCGGTAAAAAAAATTCTGTAAATAAAACCAATCTGAAGTGGCCAGTCGCTCTTTCAGACAAACCTCATCTACAGTAATACAACAACCTTCACAGAACCATTAACACTTCAGCATTTAAACCAGCCAGATCCGGCCCCTCACACCTACCCTACAATATCATTCTCAAAATAATCACATCATTGAAAGCTCAAAGATATTTTAATTCAAAACGATGTGAATAAATAAACTTTACATTTGACAGAGAAGTAATCTGAATGTGAAAGGGGTTGGAAACAAAAAAGGGTTTAAGAGATCCCAATGAATACATTTCTGAAGCCAGGTCTGTGGTTTGGTCTGCAAGTTCACTTCTCAGCCACATGGTTTTTAGGTTCAATCTCACAGTGCAGCACCTTAACCCTTTCGTTACCGTATTCATTCTGAGATGCTCTGTGTTTCTTTCAATTAATTGTAAATATAACAAAGAATTTAGTAAAATAACTTAGTTATCACTAAGCTAGTGTTAGGAACATAAATTGTGACTAAGGTTTGGTGGAAGATTTTAATTCAAAACTTATGAAAACAATTTATGTTACAGAGCCAGAGCCGGTTTTGGCCAGGTTAGTATCGAAAAGGTTAAGCAAGTGGCTTCCTAGGTAGCTTTAGGTCAATTAAAGCTGTGTAAATAGATTTGGTAAAACGAAATTGAAAAAAAAGCCTATTTTGTGTACCATTTTACATATAAACAATGATTATAAATGAAATGTTTGCTGTTCCTTTGTTGTGTACAATTTTCATTTTTTAAAACCCCTAAGCATGTGTAAAATAGGTTTACACATTACTTATGGGTTTAAAAAAATTAAAATATAGTTTATAGTATTGAACTATGCGAAAGTGATATAGGGCCCTGATGATTGGGGTTCTATTTTAAGAGTGGTTCCAGCGAGTGGTTTAGGAACTGGGAAATGTACCTCATGAAACACGTGTAGCCAAGTTATTAAGTAGTTGGCATTTAAAATAAAAATTCTTTTTTTATATGGAGAGATGAAAGGGCCTACTATCTCTAAATGAAAACACACATATATATATATATATATATATATATATATATATATAGTGTGTGATTTGTGAATATCCTCCATGGATATCCATGGAGCATGTTGTTTCTCCAGGCTCCTTCAATGTTATTTCAAAATTCACATTGGTACTGCTCATCTTCAGCAGCAGCAGCCAACCCATCAAAAACTGTGGGACCTAATGCAAGTTCTTCAACATAATTCCTTTCAAGTAATATGGAATTAGTGCGGTCACCTGCTAATTACTTTTGCTCCAGGTGTCTTTGTATCACCTGAAAAGTGGTTCTTTCATATTTTTGATAACTTTGGTTAATCGCTGCCCTCTGTCCCTGTGGTAACTCACTTTCTTGTGTTGGAGGGTTGCAGAGATACCATGGCACTATTTGTTCTGTCTGTGCTTTGAGTTCAATTCACTCTAATGTCAACTTTGCCTTTCATCATTTCACTAGATGTTGGTAGAGCTGGTAAAGCATTACCTCAGACTCCTTGCAGTATCTCCTCTGATTCTTGCAGTATCTCATGGCAACACTGTCAAGTTCATTAGATTGGCTATAAAGTGGCAGCCTTCAACTTAGACAGCTCTCGATGCAGAGAGCAATGACTTGAATACATGAACAGCAGTTAGTCTCTCACTATTTTGCACCAAGCCTGTCATTTACTGGTGTAGATGCATAATCTATCTTCAATGCTGGAGGCCCATCCTATGCACAAACACTTTACACTACCTGCTAGGTCCACAGACAAAGCATTCATTTTCTTAGATTAATTGTATTTTTATTTTGTGGCAGCAGCAGTTTTAAATTTGCACCCATTTCAAGCACTGTTGACCTTGTGAAGGACAAAACTGTACCTAAATTGGTGATTGCCACCACATTGTTGACATATTAGCAGCTCTCTATGAGCTTCTTTTAATGCATTTCAGAATCAGGATGTCGACTTGCTTCAGTTGTTTGGTCAAAGAACCAGAAGAACCTTGTTGCCAACCAATTAATCTCTGGTTAGATCCTGGTGCATCTCTGCACTTGCAACCTTGCTCAAGAACGGAGAAAGCCAGGAGGGTTTCTCCTCATTTCAATGTCAGGAAAGAGAGCAAAGGATTATTGTCGAGTCCCTGTAAAAGATGCAAAAATTGGGGCCAGGGATGGTCAGAAAGGTGACTTATGAAACAGAAAGTCCTTCTGCAAGTCAACGCATGTCGATGTATCTCTGCCTAATAGACTAGATTTGGTAGGCAACAGCATTTGATGGGTATAACAAAGTTCATCAGTCTGGTAACCATGCAACACAAATGAGTAATCCAGGTGGATTAGTCAGCACAAATGATTAATCCACCTGCTACTGGAACTGATAGATGTAAAAGAAGTCTCACCTCACAACATTTTCAATGTTGGATGTCTTCTCTCTAAAAAATCTGTTATAGAATTCAGAGACATTGTGAAGTAATTTCTATTCTGATGACCCAAATGTGTGTGTGTGTGTGTGTGTGAGAGCTGGGTAATGAAGTAGGCAGTAGATGGAATTTTAAAGAAACATAAGTGGTGAGGCATCTAACCACTGTTTATATTAGCAACTATTTTGCCCAGCTTGCAGCGGACGGGTCATATTCTGGAGCTGCATGAAACCTTTCTGATTTTTATCATTTTCTCCACCACCTCATCCCTTCATTTAATTTCTTATATCAAGGTTTTACTCCCTTACTTGTACCCTATCATTCTATCACTTTAAACATTACAAATCCAGAAGAGTATGCTCACCTTATCCCTTTCTAGGTATTGGCAATGTTTTGCCCCCAAGTCCCACGCCTCACTATTACCTAGTATCACTCTTTATACAATCTACTCTGAGAGAACCCCTTTGTTATAAGCAGAAGTAAAAGCTCCCCAAATATTTTTCTGTCCTGTTCTTTTTCATACTTTGAGAGCGACCACCTTTGCTGCTAATAATGCCATCAAGGTAAAAACAATTTGACTGCTTTTAGCAAGCTTTCTGAGTATTTGAAGGGATTTATTTTCTGTGTATTTCTGTGTATTTTCTGTCAGCCTGTCTCTGATCCCACAACACTGTGTATATCCACAGTGTCTACCGTGTACTCCACGTTGTATTTCTTCCTATTCTTTGGCTATTTCACTGGCTTCACTCCTTGTATGTGTTCACATTGTTTTCCTTTGCTATAAAAACCCATTAGAACTTACACAATTTCATTCTGGCAACGAGTAGCCCATGTTTGCAAAGAAGGTTTGGTAATGGAAAGAACCTTTAGTCCGGGGCTGCCTCTGCAGATCTCGTTTAGCCTTTGGTCAGTGATAACAACATGATAACATACACGGCTCTAAACAATGTTTAAACAAAGATTTGTAATAAGTTCTCTCTTTACACATGGGATGTAATACAGGTGTAAATATATGTACGAGGGGTGGGACTGGAAAGTTCCTGGCTTTTGGGTAAAAGAAAATACAGGAGGATCACTTAATTATGATTTTCCCCTTCTCAGATTCACACAGTTATTGCTGCGGTCCTTCAGTTTTTCTAATCCCTGTAAAAGAACGCCAGCCAGGCCTCTCGCGATACCCTTAAAGCCAGGAACTGTATATAGTGGAATTGAATGAAGCATTGGTGGCTGTCATCTTCAGAAGAGTTTAAGGGTAATGTTTGTAGGTTGTGACATTGTTATTATATTAGTTATTATTATTATTATTAGTAGTAGTAGTAGTAATAATAGTACCTAAAGCACCAGTAGTAGTAGTAGTAGTAGTATGACAATTGCATTATCAATTGCAAAGCTTTTCCTCTCACATCTTTCCTTTTCTATTTTCAGTTCTTCCACCAGTTCTTGTTCCTCGATACAGTGAATTTCCAGCAGGTGGCCATGCACCTCATCATCAAATGGCCCCTTTCCATCCAATCCAAGAGCCAGCCATGCCCCATAATGTCACTTATCCCTTTATCAACCAACAACAACAGCAACAGCGCCAACATTCTCCTGCAAGTTCAGCCCCCAGCAGTCCTTTTGGATTACCTGGTAAGTTATCCTTTTAACAACCATTGCAGAAATTAGGGTTCACAGTCCATACTGCAGGGCCCTCATCTTGACAAGTCCTCTCTATTGAGACTGCTTTAAATTTATTTTGTTGTTTTGTATATGTGTTTATGTGTGTATCGTCATCATTTGATGTCTGCTTTCCATGCTGACATGGTTTGACAGGATCCAGTGAGCCATGGGGCTGCACCAGGCCCCAGTTGTCTGCTCTGGCATGGTTTCTACAGCTGGATGCCCTTCCTAATGTCAACCATCTTACACTGTGTCCTGGGTACCACTTTTTTTATGCCCATGGTGGTGGTTCTTTGAGAAGGTAGAGAGTTAATATTTATGCCAGAGGCAAGCAGAGAAGGTATATGGCTACCCACCTTTTAAGGGTGGGTGAGAAAAGGGTAAGATGGTGGTGGGTGCCAGAGTAAGGCCCTCAAAATATGAGATGATAGGTGTGTGAAGGGAGAGAAGCAGGTAGATAAATCTAGTGAACAAGGGAGGAGGTGCAGCATGATGGGAAATGTCAGAGTGAGGGGGGGTGGGGGTTGGAAGAAAGGGATAAGAATGGGTCAGCGATGATGTTTTTAGGATCTCATCTTTGCTCCTATGCATGGGTCTTCTCAAGTACAGCAAATTGCCACTCAGTGACTTGAGATCAGCCTTCACTTCTTCATTCCAAATCTTCCTGGGTCTCCCTCTTTCATTACTTCATTATGCAGCTCTCCTCATCCATCCATTCCATATGACCTAAACCAGGCTCAGTCTTTTCTCTTGCAGACTTCATCCAATTTCTCTTATGCCTATTTTGTCTCTCAATACAGCAATACTTCATCGTACATGCACACTGATATCGTATATCCTATGGAGTACACTAATTTCATTCCTCTCTAGTCTTTCTATGTTAAGGGCTCATGTTTTATCGCCATATAGCAATGCTGTTCATACATAAGCTTTATACAACTTGCCTTTCACTGAGAGAGAGAGAGAGAGAGAGAGAGCTGTGGTTGCCAACTGAAGTAAAAGCTCTCGGAACTTACACTGCCCTATTCTTATTCTTTTGGAACATCCTCCACCACTGATGGCTTATTGGGTTTCCCAGGTTACAGAAACTATTTACCACCTCCAGAGCATTTAGGAAAATCAGTTTCACATATGTCCTTAGTGTTCATTGATTCTGCACATCTTCCACATTTCCTCTCTGTGAATCTGCTACACCTCTTGTGTGTCCATAGCATGCTCTGGGTTCACCATATGGAATTCCTGTCTACACCTTTCCTGCATATCAAGCAGGGCCATTTACCCGAGAGTGGTAGAGTCCTGTCTTTTTCCTGCTTACCAGAACTTTATTCTTAACTAAGTTAACTTTAAGACCCTTTGATTCCAGGTTTTGCTTCTGCACTGGGAATTTTCCTAATTCTGTTATGAGAATGAGTTAGTCAGCATATTGTGGTTCCCAAGAGCGACTGGTCTTAAATTCCTCTGTCATCACCTGGAGGACAATGATGAAGAGGAGAGTACTGAACCTTGGTGAATGCTTACCTGCTCACAAAATTCATCATTGAAAGTGTGGCTGACTCGTACCTTACCGACTACACCTGTGTGTGTGGCTTGTATGACACTTCCACAAGCCATTTGTTTTCCCCTACCTTCAATATAATATACATATATATGTATGTGTACACACACACACACACACACACACATACGTACATACGCACTTCTAAGCCAGCATGGAAGACAGATGGTAAGGGATGCACACCCACACAGGCACAGTTGCACCCATATGTCACATCCACAACAAGCATTCGTGGATGTATTTGTTTGAAAGTTTGCTTTCCAACCTCATAATTTCAGGTTCAGTTCCACTGCATGCTACCTTGGGCTGGCGTATTCTGCTGTCAACTTGAGGCTGACCTACGCTTTGCAATGAATTTGGTTGATAGAAACTGTATTAAGCATGATTTGTGTGTGTTATCATCCTTTGCTGTCCTCCTGTCCTGTGTCAGGCAGTTTGACAGAAGAAGACTCTGCTAAGACCTGCTCACTGTTTTGGCTTGGTTTCTATGGCTGGATGCTTTCCCTAATGCCAACCACTTGACTGTGTTTTATGTGGTACCAGCAGCTGTGGGATCACTAATAATGCACAAGACAAGGACCCTTCCACGAAAGTGATGGGGTCATATTGAAGGACCAAAATAGATGTCTTGCATGAAACATGGCTGCCTCAGATGAAGAGAGAAATAAGAGGAAGATGGAAAGGACATCCACCCGAGTTACAGGGAAGTTTAATATAGTTGGATAGGGTGAATGGGTGGGTAACTTCACTAGATTGCAAAAGGAGAGGAGGAGGAGGAGGATGTAGTGAATGAGCAGAGAGAGGGAGGGGGTGTTGTGGGGAAGAGATCCAACTGGAATATATTGTGTGCAGATAGGTTTGTGAAGGAAAGTGCTGGTCCACATCTTACCGAGTATCCCTCTTCCACAGGTTCCCTCCATATTGGCCCTTTAAGCAGTTGTCTTCATCCAGATGCATCACAACTGATGCCCCTTGTACCCAGTTTCTAACTCAGAACATTTACACTTTGTTGCACCTGCACACTGACATTGCACATCCTGCGAGGCATGCTGGCCTTCACATGTCCTCTACATTCACAGCCCATGTTTTTACTACCATGTAGCATAGCTGTTTGTACATAGTTATTATACTGTCTGCTTTTCACTCTGAAGGAGAGAGGCCCTTTGTTACCAACAAAACTTTCCCTAGCTAGTTCTTTTAAATGTGTGTGTGTGTATTTCTTGTTCCTTAAGGTTGTTTTTACACCTGTTTTCCCATGCTTTCAGTAATTAGACAAGTCTATTCCTGCAGAGTATCTCACGACTTGCCAGGGATTTTTTTTATCAAATGATACAACAAAACAGGAAGCTATTTATCTTTGTGGTGTGTGTCTTACCATTATTGTTGCCAATCATTTAACCCCTTGGGTAGGATGTATTCAATTGTGTCCCCAATATAGTCCTGCCCCTGTCTCACATAGAACCAATAAAGAAATCCACCAGTTTCTGTTGTTTAATGCTTTTTGGAATGGTTTCTAAAGCTGGCCACTCTTCCCAACTACTCTACAACTGGTACTGGAGAAGGTATTAGCCAGGATTAAAGCCTTCTGTTTGCACTGGATCAGTCTTTATTCAGAGTTACTGTTGTCATTCATGAATTATCTTTGCTGCAAAGTCAGTGATCAACTTCTCTGTTCTGGTTGTGGGGCACCTTTGGTAGGTGTCTTTTACTATAACCCCAGGCTGACCAAGGCCTTATGAGTCAAGCTGGTTGATGGAAATCAAAAGAAGCCTATTGTATGTGTGTGTATTCTTTTATTTGTTTCAGTCATTTGACTGCAGCCATGCTGGAGCACCACCTTTAGTCAAATAAATCAATCCCAGGACTTATTCTTTGTAAGCCTAGTGCTTACTCTATCGATCTCTGTTACCGAACTGCTAAGTTATGGGAGCATAAACACACACTTGACCACTTTTACTATCGTGGAAATATTCTTCCTAATAAATTAATTTGGAACAGAGAACCGGCTCTGCCAGTTCAGCCTTTGAAAAACTGGCAAAATAAGTCTTTAAAAATAAAGAACCAACAAAACCCTGGAGCTACCAAGCTCTGTCATCTTAACATTATATTTATGATTGTGAAACCTGGACACCTCATCCTTGGTACATCAGTGGCTTAGAGCAGTTCTGTCAACAAAAGCTCTGTACCATCTTAACCCTTTTGATTCCAACATGCCTGGGACCACCTCTGGCTCTGATACAAACTTCCACTTTTAAAGGGATCTAAATGAAAACCTTCCTTCGATTCAAAAATCTTTAATTTCAGGATTTCGAAATAGTTTTGCCATTGTTGCTACTCATTCTGTAATTGTTTTTCCACTCTCAGAATTCCTCTTTTCATATTAATAAATTGTTGTTCAGATTTTGGTGACTGGAATTTAAAAAAAAAAAATTGTTTTTCTAGCTGACACCCCTCCTCCTGCCTACCAACAACATGATGACACTTCCCAGAACAACATGGCCAATAATATGAGTATGCACCAAGGCAATACAGGTATGCAGCAAGGAGGGCAAAGCTCACCACAAGCAATGGATACTACAATAGCTACACCTCAAGGTAAGTCATTAATGTTAATTTCTTAGCTGTAATAATGGACACCAAGCTAGACATAGCCACCAATAATTCCTCAACTCCATTCTTAACATGAAATAATGTTTATCGGGTGCTCTTCAGGGTGACCCAAAAGTTTTAAATAATTTCAGCCAACTCTAAACCAGTTTGCTTGAAAACTTGCATTTTAACATTTTCTGCAATGTTACAGTAAAATATTATTCACTAAATCCACCTAGTTTCTTCATTCCAGCCTTAAGCTGACCGGGCACTGCTTCAACAGTGGCTCACAAGACTTGTAGTGATATTTTATCCCATTCACGCCTCAGAGACCTCTTCAAAACCACTTCTGACTGATTTAGCACAAGCATTGGTCTCCAAGATGGACCAAATGCTAGAGTCCATTGGGTTGAGGCCTGGGCTTCAAAGAGGTCATTCTTCTTTGGACAAGAAATCTGGGACATTGTCTCTAAGCCACCTCTGAGCCCTGTTGACAGTGTGGGTAGGTGTTCTATCCTGGAAGAGAAAAGGGCCACTGTTGAACAAGTCTTGGCTCAAATGTTTCACCTTAGGCTCAAGAATGTGTTCCTCATTGCTTGCAGCCTTGTTCTTGACTTCAGGAACAAAAACATGAGTTTTCCCCCATTGAAGACACTCCAGCCCAGACCATCACAGATAAGAGTTGTTGAGTGCAGTGGATATTTCTGGCATTCTCTTGACAGGACTGAGCAAATTCTGCAAGGACCCTCTCATTTTGGCTGTTAGCTTCTTCAACAGTTAACATCTTCTCATCTGTGAAGAGCTCATTGTCCAAGCTGTGAGTATTGAGCCACTCAAGCACTACACAAATACTTGCGAGTCCCTTTCTCTTTGAAGAAGTTGATCAGCTGTGAGCCTTTTTGCGTTTCAACAAAGCAAGTCCCAAATCGCTTTTGACAACTCAAAGATTCTCCTGAAACTTCCAGCTCAGCAGCCATCTTGGAGCACTTTGGATTTCTGTGAACTTTGGAACTGATGATGTTCTGGAGCCTGGAAATTCTGACTGACCTGGGACGTCCTGTTCTTGTTTGGTCTGGAACTCCTCCAGTGTCCCTGAATCAATTGATGGGTCAATAGATGAACATTTGCTTCATCTTTGGCCAAGATTCAAAATTTCTGATGGTAACTTGCCAGCTTGATGGCGCTCAACTACAGAAGATTGTTCATGTTCCATTCTAATTTTGGACAAAACTCTCTCTCTTAGCTTAAAGATGAGTTCAAAACCTGAAATAAAACAAAAATAAAAAAATCTTTAAAATGATATAAAATAATGATAAAGTTTCCACTTTTTTATTTTAAACTAAGAACTCCAAAAATGTAACAGAACGTTTTTTCGGTCCCCCTGCACATAAAACCCAGTTGAATTTGAAGCCAGTTTTTGGTTGAGTAGATTCTTCTTTCTTTGCTTTTTCAAGATGTTTTATATTTTAACATTTTCTCAATCATAAAATTATCAGTTTCTGTTATTTGCAGTTGTGTTTGAGTAACTGGGGGAGTTTCTAACATTGAAGTCTGTGATTTAGTTGCCTATCCCCAAAATGTCAGTAAAGGGTTAACTGGTCAGAATTTTGTTTAAATAGGTTCACTTCACAGCCACAGGGTTCTGTGTTTGGTCCTGTTGGGTCGCACCTTTGGCCTTTCACTAGATCTTCAAATGGACTGATTCATTGTCATTAATTAGAATTTAGTAGACAAGAACTGCAAAAGGTCCCTTGCATGCAGGCACTCATACGTTTTTCAGTCCCTTTAGGTCTCATAACTTAGTAGTTCAGCAAATGAGAATCAATAAAATATCTGAAATAAGTTCTTGGTGTTATGTTTAAAATTTCTGAAACTAATGCCCCAGCATGGCCATGGTCCAATGACTAGGTAATGTGTAGTGGGTGAGTGGGGGGACACTAGTGGGAAGGGAATAATTGAGATGATGATGAAGTGTGTATGTATGTGTGTGTATATATACACACACACACAAAATGCAAGCATGGCTATATGGTTGGGAAGTTTGTTTCCCAAATCAATGCCACAGGGTTCAAGTCCACTGCACACCATTTAAGGAAATGTCTTGGATTCTAACCTCAGCCCAGCCAAGGTTTGGTTGATGGAAACTGAAAGAAGCCTGCTTGTGCCTGTCTCCTTGTCTTGATTCCGCACAGTATTTGTAAATACTGTCCAGTCCTAATCTTCTGTTGCTTGGCAACAGGAAGGGGATCCATCTGCAGGAAATCTGAAACCTTACATCTGACCCAAACACAGGAAAGTGGTTTTGAAAATAACGATGTCATCTGAAATGTTGATAGAATAGAATAGGGAGAGAAAGAAACAGTGGGAAACCTAGCCTAAACCTAATAGCAGTTAAATCTCCCTCAAATCACATCCTGGACACATTGGAGACTAATTGCCAAATGGATTGTCTGAGGCTGGACTGTGTTTTGATGATGGGTTTATTTGATCTGTGCTGTCCTGGGGCTAAACAGTATCTTAACCAGAATCTGTATCTGATCCTGCTTAAATAAATGATGGGTTCTTAACGTTTTCTGCTATCTTCCATCTTAAAATGATTGAATTTGGTTTTGAGAAAATTGACATTGGGTCAGATGCTTACAGTAACTAATAATTTCTTTTTAATTGTAATGAAAAGTAGATTTCTCTTGGCCCTCAAATTAGGAGAATGTGTGTTAAGATAGGTTTGAAAATGTATTTTGGGTTTTCTGTTATTCGGAGATGAAGTTTTACTGAACTACCTTGGAATAGATTATTCTCATACTTGTTTAATTGCATTAAACTTAGTCCATAATTAATGATACAAGTCTCCTCCTGTCACCTAATTTTTAATTGCACTTAGAATGTAAAGTCTTTTAGTAAAGAAAGGCAAAACAAACAACTCCATAGTGAAAGGTGATGTTATAATTAATTCCTGACTGGCCTGGTGCAGCCTTCGAGCTTGCCAGACCCCAGTTGAATCGTCCAACCCATGCTAGCATGGAAAGCGGACGTTAAACGATGATGATGATGATTCTCTAAACCTTTTCCCTCTATCAATAAATCCCTGTTGGCTTCAGTGATTCTTCCTCTCACTACTTGCGCGTGTAGAGTGGAATCTGTTTCATTGATGAGGGCAGAAATATGAAGAACATATGTCAGAAGTTTGTCTCCCTTCTTTAGGAACTGCATTCATTTTTAACAGTACTTTTCTCACAGCATTGTTCTAATTAACCTATTTCATACTCCCCCCCCCCGCTCCCAACGCTTTTCTTGCCGATGACATGTAATTTAGATTTCTTTCTTCACTCAAAGTTGGTCATCAAGAGAAAACACCAGCACAAATTCGATTCTGTATTGTCTGTCTTAATCTAAAACCTAGACATTTTAACTTCTAATAGAAGCTGGGACTTCAGGCTTCAGAGTTGAGGAACTGAGGCAAATGTCTCCCTGGACCCGTGTTGCTAGTTTAATGGAGGGGACTTTTCCAGTAACAGCTAAGACCAAGGTTCTGTGTAATGGAGTTCCACGTCGGTCGTTCCTCCACGGACCTGTTGTGTGGATCTCCATCTTGTGTCGGGGATGTTTTTGGACGGCTTCTGTTTGTGTGTTGCGCTTTTTCTTTCAGATGGTATGCAAGTTACATATCAAGAACCGCAGTATTGGAGTTCCATCGTCTATTATGAGTTGAACAGCCGTGTTGGGGAAGCGTTTCATGCCTCAAACACCAGCATTGTTGTCGATGGGTTCACCGATCCATCCAATAATGCTCAACGCTTTTGCCTTGGTTTACTCTCCAATGTCAACAGGAATTCAACCATTGAAAACACTAGAAGACATATTGGTAAAGGTATGGCATCTTTATATTCTGATATGACGTTGTGACGGGTGGGTGGGGCGTGTGTGGGGTGATGGTGAGGTCCTAGTAATCCTTTGTATGGAGGTGGGGGGGGGCGAAGGTTTGATTCATCATTTTCCTCTATTAACCATTTCTCCAGTCATTCGTGACTGACTCCTGCTTGGTTGTTTTTTTTTAGTATTCCCCCACCCCCCCAGTTGTTTGGTTCACAACTAAATTGTAGAAAGAATGGTGATTTAGGCTGGCGAAATCATTTCACTAACTTCCACCCCTGAATATCTGTGCTATGCCACCCACACCATAAGACATTGCTACACCACCACCTTTCTCCCATCCTAATTAGCAGCAGTAATTAATTGCGATGTCAAGGACTCAATGATAAAGCAAGTCGTTTGGTGTCAGAATATCCAGGACCAGAAAGAGCCCTTTATGGTTAGGAGGTGGTAGCGTGCTTGGGGGTAATGGTGGGAGGAGGGGGAGGAGATGTAACTGGATCTGTCAATCGGTTTGGTTTGACTACTTCCTGACTCCCCCCCAACTCCTCTATTGTTTCTCTCCATTGAAAAACATTTAAAAAAAGCTGAATATCAATTCCATTCCTGCTTCTTGGCGGCATTATGTCGTTCTGAAGGGGCCAGTTTATACCAGTCGTTAATCGTCTTCGTTTCTAGCATTAAAACCTCTGCCGGAAGGGACTCTTTCGCCCCCTCCCCCTCCTTTCTATCAAGGACGGATTTTGACTTCAGGCGGTTCAAGGGAGATAACTAAAAACTGCCAACTGTTTTGCCTGATTCCATTTCACTGACTCTTCATCCACTACCGTAATGAGGAGGATGATGATGATGATGATCATGTGTAATACAGGCTCAAGGCATGACACCTTTTTTTATTGGGGAGGGGACAGTCTATTAAATTGACCCCTGTACTTGAATGGTGCTCTACACTGGAAGGGTGAAGAGCAAAGTTGGCGTCGGGGAATTGATAAAACAGCACAAAGCCTTCTATTCAGTGCTCTACCGAGTCTTGCAGTCTGCTGCCTTATTAATGCTATTCTCTGATAACATTAATGGAAAACTGTTATTAATTAATCGTTTGTTCTCTTTTCAGGTGTTCATCTTTATTACGTTGGTGGTGAAATGTTTGCTGAGTGTCTGAGTGACAGTAGTATTTTTGTCCAGAGTCGAAACTGTAATTACCATCATGGCTTCCATCCAACCACAGTTTGCAAGATCCCGCCTGGCTGTAGTCTCAAAATTTTCAACAATCAAGAATTTGCCCAGCTTCTCAGTCAGTCAGTAAATCATGGATTTGAAGCTGTATACGAACTAACCAAAATGTGCACCATACGGATGAGTTTTGTGAAGGGGTGGGGTGCTGAGTATCATCGCCAGGATGTGACAAGTACCCCTTGTTGGATTGAAATTCACCTCAATGGCCCTCTTCAATGGCTTGACAAGGTGCTGTCACAGATGGGCCCACCCCATAACCCTATATCGTCTGTGTCCTGATCTGTTGTTGTATGTGTTGTCTTGTTGATGTTGTCTGGAGACAAAGGGTGGGTGGGGGTACAGGGGACATTAGTGCTGCAGCGGTTCTACCACCATCTCCTCCTCCTCCACTTCCTCTTCTGCCTCACTTGTCTTCATCATAGTCACCATTCAAAACACTTTACATGCAAGCCTAAATATTTCAAACTCTTTATAAATAGCATCATCTCTCTCTCTCTCTCTCTCTCTCATACACACATCCCAGTCTTTATACTCTTTTACTCTCTCTCTCTCTCCCCTTCACTCAACATATATTTATGCTGTGTTGGTGGGGGCAGACGACTAAAAAAGAAAAGGAAAAACTAGAGAGAGCAGAGAGGTGGTGGGGGAGGAGAGTCCTGCTTTTTACCAAAGTTATCAAGACAACTGTTAAAATGGTTCTTGGAATCAAAATATTGCAAAGAAAGGAAAACTTCACCAAACTTAATGTCACTGCCGCCTCCTCTCGTCTGCTTTCTGTGGTTTTTGTGTTTTTGACATGAATATATCGACACTGGACAGCGTGTGTGTGGTGTTCGAATGTTAAGCAGTGGAAAAGATGTTTTCTTGCAGGGAGGGGGGGTCAGTAAATTTTCTCTCATTTAACTGCCTTCCCCTCACACACACACACAAACTAATTAGGAAAATCTCCCTCTTTATTGGAACAGTTTTTTGTTGTCTTTTTGTTCCGTATAAAAAAGAATTATTTTAGGTTTCCAGATGAAAATCTAAAGCGAATCTCTCCACTGCCTCCCCCCCATCCCTTTTCTTAAAATTACTCATTTGACTCTTGAGATTTTGAGCTAATTTTTCTCTTGTAAGTTTAAGAGTCAACATGTCTTCATAAGCAAATTTCTGAATGTTATTATGCAGGCAAAAAATTGCATCATTGCAGACATATGCACACTGCCGTGCAGTTGATGCAATGTGCAAGTATATTTCTGGATGTTGCATCAGTTTTCACAGGGAATATTGCAGTTGTTCAGCTGTGAGCGGTTGAATATTCCACAGTCACTTAATGTACTTTTTCGGTCCAATCAGTGCAACAAATCTGGTTCCTTTTGAATTACACAAGCATCCCTTTCGCTCCCACGGGTTGCTGTCCACCCCCACCCCATGAGGGAGTGGCACCAGACCTTGCCCAGCATGAGCATTCACTCTCTCATCAATGGAGGGGTTCTGTTAGAATCTGGTGCAGAGTTCAGTGCTTTAATGACTCTAGCTAAAGTTTAACAAGAAATATTGCTTCCACTGTAGATGAAACCTTCATGCAAGAAGCATTGTGTGTATGTTGGCTGGTGATGCAAATTTCAGAACTTTTATTTTTGTCTGTCATTGTGAATTCTTTGCCATTTTTAACTGCCACTTGTGTTCCTGCTGTTCAATAAATGTCACTAGGAAATCTTCAGATTAGAGGAAATGGCAGCAGACCAAAACACTTCACAACCCAAAATGCTCTTTAAACTGTTCTCTTAACCAGATTCTTCCAAGTTTGGTCAACATTTCTTTCATGCTACATTTTCTTTCCTTTTCTATATTTTCACAGTTCTTTGGGCGAGTTTTTTTTTTTTTCCATCATTTGAAACAAATTCTGTTTTTTTTTTTTTAAACTTTTTATTTTAAATTTTGTTTACTTTCAACAATAAAAAAGATATAAAAAATTTAAATTCTTCAAATTCACCAATTCTAGAATGTTCATTCTCGCAAGTCGACCAGTGTTGAGAATCAGCAAGTTACACACACACAGTTGCACTTTAGCATTGTCGGGGGTCTGGTACCCACCTTAGGTTTTCTTTTTTTTGTTTTTTTTTGTGGTAACGATGTTGGGGTGTTTTTGTTTCCAGTGCAACTGTTTTTTCTCTCTTCTTAAAAGCCTATCATTTGCTCTGCCATCCAATGTTGTATCATTACAGTTGCTGAATGCTACAGACTCTTCCTCTCTACATCTTCTGCTAATTGTTGCTTTTTTTGTCGTTCCTATTTGCTGGCTGCTTTTCATCCCAATGTATGTTTTGACACAAGTGCAAACCTGACTTCGACCCCCAATCACTGGGACATTGAGAATAAATTACAAAATATTCAAAAGGAAATATTTGGTTGCTCTCTTGCTAACTTTCAACGAAAATGTCATTATTTCCTCCTCTTCTTTCTCTCTTCCTCATAGCATTATAATTGTTAGGTCTTTTTTTTTTAACCTTTCCCTTTTTTTCAATAACATGACCCCCACCCATCAAATGCTTTCAACAAAACAACAAACATCTCAATGTTCTACTTTTGTGTCATCTCTCTCTCTCTCTCTCCCTCTCTCAATCAATCCCTGTCTTCACTAAATCAACATTTCAAGGTGTTTTATTTCAGTCTCATCTTCCAAATTTGTTTCAGCCAGCCATGACTACCACTGGTAAATGCAACAAACTTAAGCTCTCTTCCTTTTAATTGGCCATGTTTTAATTAATTAACTGACCATGTTTTTCCATTTGAGACTTCAACTTTGCAAATAATTTCACCAAAGTTTTTCAAAATCAGAAAATGTATTTTAGATAAATTTAATTGTAGAGACTTTAATGTTTGACAATTGGTCAGTTTCTAAGTTTAGGTGGGGGTGGCCATATCACAGTTATTTAGAGATAGTCAACAGACATTGAAATTTTGATATTTTTCTTTGTTTTATCTCCTGCCAAATCATTCTGTGCCCCTAAATCTGTTTGGCTCCCATTTTACATTAAAGGTTAGCATTAAGGCAGCAGCCCTTTATTTGAAAAACACCCCATATTTGTAGAATGGTCAGTTTTGCATTGAGGTATCTTATTGAAGACCCCCCCCCCCCTCTCTAAAGCTCTATGCATCTGGGACCCATTTCTGGGATCCAGATTTTAGAAAGTCTTATTGTACAAGTGCCACAACAGTGTTTCGAGTGGGTCTTGCTAATTGTTAATTAACTAATTAGATGAAGCATCATTATTGTTTAATATTCATCTTCTGTCTAGTAATTAAATAATCCTTTCTACTATAGGCTCAAGTCCTGAAATTTTAGGGGGAAGGGACAACCGATTGCACCAACCCCAGTGTGTGACTGGTACTTATTTTGTTGACCCTGAAAGATGAAAGGCAAAGTTGGAATCAGAACAGAAAAAGCCAGAAGCAATGCTGCTGATGTTTCTAAGAGCTTGCTGCCCTTTTACAAAGCAATTAATTAATGTCGAAATCTCCCATTTATTGTAGAACATCTAATTGCATCAATTTCCTGATTTCGAGTCACAAACACAGACTGGCTGTCCTTTGGCTCAGTGTGTATTTGGGTCTTTTTTTTTTTAACCCCTACTACAGTGTCCTTTGCTCTTCAGAACTGGTTTCCCATCTTACGTGTCCACCCTCCACTATACCCAGCCCCTGCTAAGTTTAAACAGAACAGTATTGGACAACCTGAAATGGTGAAGAGAACAACTTCTTCTTCCAAAGAAAATCAGTAAAAATAGTTGACCCTCATTAAAATCACTAGTCCTTGTTTGGGTATTTTAAACTATTAATTATATTGCTTGTTTACAATGAGAGCAACTGCTGTTGGCAGGGGCCAACCCCTCTTTTTCTGGTAACTCCATATTATGTGGAATTGTTTCTTTCAGGTTTTAAAACTCAACTTTAAAACAATGTCTCTTTTGCAATTTGAAATAAGAACAGAAATTCAGATTTTAATGGTTAACAAAAAACAAGTTTATTTTGGTGGCAGAGAATTTTAGTCCTGGAATCAACAAATTCTTCAAATATGTTTTTGAGCTGCAGTTTTGTTGTGTTTTGCATTGCAGGAAATTCTTACAATAATTGCTGGTCCGTGAGAGAGAGGTGTTTGGGTGTAAGCTGGGTGAGATGCAGTTTTTGTGAGTCAGTTCTTTCAATGACTGCAGATTCCTTTACAACATATGGTCAGGCCTGGTGGACACTTGACTAATACTTGGCATTGCCGTTTTGGGTGGTTTTTATTGATTTCCTGAGAATTGTAAATTTGCTGTGATCGTTTTGCTAGGATTCACAAATCTGTTGTGGATGATTTCACTTGCTGATCACCGGATAAGGACTCTAAACTTTAAATTCAGCTTTCGTTTATAAAAGTGTTGGAAACTGTTGGTTGTTTTATAGAAACCATTTTATTAAGGAATTAAACAGTGGAAATGAAGCCATTAGCATATCTCAATAGTGAAATTTGGGCTTTTAAACATGAAGGAATATAAAAGTGACATCACAAATCGTATTTATTCTCAAATAAAACACCAAAGTTTAAAAATGAACTATTTTTGCACCAACCTAATAAGTTAAAGAATATTGGTAATATAGAACAGAGAAGGTGTGTGGTGGTGGTTAATGAGAAATAACATTCATAAAATTTACCTGGGTTTATAGCAAGCTGAGGTTAGAAATGGAGGTCTGATTAGGCCAATGGTTATAAGATCAAAGCATCAGTTCCTGGGCTGGGGGGTGGGGGTGCGTTGTGTCCTTGAGCAAGGTCTATTTCATATTACTCCCCTCTATTTAGCCGTTAATGTGTCCCATTGTCACAACCCAAATACAGAAATTCACCAGACAAGTGAAGGGATAAAATGGATGTTACATAATCTCTACATCGTCCATCAGATATAATTGCACTATAATATAACAGACAACTCTTTGGAATAAGTTTCAAAAGCTATAAATAAATTTTGGATTGAATTTGTTCAGCTGTTTCAGTGGTTCCCAACCCCTTTTATTTAAATGGACCCCTTACAATATGCTCATCCTTATGTATGTATGTGTGGGAAATTTTGGATTTAGTTCACAGGCCTCCAGGTTGGGAACCCTTGAATGCAGTGCTACAGCATGGCCACAGTCTAGTGACTGAAAATACATATTAACTGTATGTCTTCCAAGCAATCTCGTGTTCAGTTCCGTTCTCTGTATATCTCCTGTGCAACACTCAAAGCTGGAGACATGAACAGAAATACAAGAGTTCAAAATCCTGGTTGAATGTCTTCGTGCGGAAGAGCATGGCTGTGGATTGGTTGTTGCAAGGGAGAGAATCGTCTTTGGCACCAGTGAATTTATTTCCCGTCTTAGAAAGAAGCGCATGAAATAATCTTTTAAACATTTCTAAAATTTGCTTTTCTCATTAAACCTATAAAGTCCTTCATTTAATTGAATCTCATTGATAGGAAAGAATTTAGGTTCCATTAATGTCATTTTTTGTTTGGTAGAAAAAGAATTTCTATGAATTTTTGGGGAAAGACATTTGTTTCTTTTTACCAAAGAATTTATTAAAATAAGGTTTTAGATCACTTTGACCCTTTAGCATTCAGATTAATTTACCAAATGTAATACTTTTTTATCCACATTATAAAAAAATTAATCATTATTTTGAAGGTGTGTTTTTGTTTTATTTTTATAATGATATTGTAGGGTAAGTGTGATGGGCTGGATCTGACCAGATTCAACATAGAATAGGTTGAATATCTAGGCTGGTTTAAATGCTAGAGGGTTAAAATCAAGGAAACAGGGATGGTGGTCTTGGATGGACTGGTGTGAAAAAGATTATGGTAAGTCATGAACAATATTGAATTCTTGTCACAATATTTCTGTTGAATACACTGCCTTTGAATTAATTTGGAAATATAACAAAAAATTTAGTAAAATAACTCTGTTATCAAAAGTATTAAAAGATAAACTTGATGACAATTGCTGCAATCTGGCATTAATCAACTTTAGTTCCAAGATTCTTGTGAAGTTTTCAATGTTGGAAGTTGTTTCTGGCTTGTAAATGAAGACTGCTGCATAATCTCCAGGTGTCAATTCTTGTAATTGGAATTCTGTGAGTTATGGGGGATGAATGTTGCAGTGGATCTGATCAGCAGAACAACCAGTTTGTGAGTTAACATGCAAATGGCTGAGTACTCCACAGACGTGCATTCTTTTAATGTAGTTCCCGAGGAGATTCAGTGTGACAAGTTTGGCTCCTTTTGAATTAGAGGTACAACTCATTTTTACCAGCTGAGTGGACTGGAGCAATGTGAAGTAAAGGGTCTTGCTCAAGGACACAACACACTGCCATAAAGTGAACCCGTGACCTTATGGTTGTGAGCCAAATCACCCAAACCACTGAACCTCCACACTACCTCAACAATTCTTAACAAGGACGATGTTTCAATTGAATCTTCTAACAAAAGCTATAAACTGTTTCACAAGAGATGTGGGCCTGGCTGCAGGCTTCAGAACTTTGCTTCTCAACATTTCAGGGTCAATCCCACTACACTGCATTTGGGGCAAGTGTTTTCTATTAGGGTTCTGGGGCCAACAAAAGGATTAAACTTGGTGACATTGTCACTTAAAGTAGCAGAGGCCTGCTGCCTGTCACCAAACTGTACTAAGTATCTTGTGGGTACTTAGTAGCCTTAGCATTACCAGTGCCATGTGAAAAACACCCATTACATTTTGTTGCCATCGTCAGGAAAGGCATCCAGCCACAGAAGCGATGCCAAAGCAAAGAACCTGGCCCTGGTTTGATTATTCCTATCAAACCATCCAACCCAGATGGGGAAAGGGACATTAAATGACAAATATATATATACGTGTGTTCATGCCTCTTTGTTTAGCAAATGAGTTGATGTGAGAGCATGTTCAAGCCATCAAAACCTCGCAAGACCAACCTGTCTCAGTTGCACAAAAAGTTTCAGACATTCTTGAATCGTTACACAAATCTTACATTTCGTTATATTGTTCTCGATACAGACGAGATAATAAGGACCAACACAGCTGAAGTTTAACATAAAAAACCAATAAATTCCATTTCAACAACAAAACATTATCATCTTCACTGTTCTTCATCCAGATCTGCGTTAGAGATTGCAGGAACCTTATTAGGGTTTTATAAAAGGCAATTTCTCTTTGGTTCAGAAGAATATCTGGTAAAATGTTATTCTACAAGAATTAGTTGAGATGAAAATCGTTACCAACAAATACAATTCTTTAAACAACTATGAAGATTATTTGTGTTAAAATTATTCTCAGTGTCTTCAACTGAATTCGTTTCAGCAATGATGACTCCTCATCGCCATCAGAATGTAAAACATTCTTAAAGAACGCAACATGAAATAGCTCCAAACATATTTTACTTTGTTGAAAGTATCAACAAAACCAGGAATGGCTTTTTTTTTTCACTTGGAACTAGTTGAAAGACAAACTTCTTCAGAAACATTGAAGATCCAGTCTCCAGTGTGAAACATTTCTCTAAAGAAAATATCGCCAACGCTCCATAACATCCTTCCACCACACAAGGCCATGTTTATTAGGGATAAAATATCTCAGATAAGAACTAATATACACTGGAATTTACATTTTCTCATCTCACAATTTCTCAAGAAATGAATCAGGGACAAGATGACCAACAAATGTGGGGAATAGAGAGAGAGAGGGAGAGAGCAGTTTGACAAAAGAGATGATGAAATGAAAACCAGGCTTAAAAATAAAGTACTTGGGTCAGTCAATTCCACTAAAAGCTCAAGGTGATGCCCCAACATGGCCACAGTCTAATTACTAACTCAAATAAAAAGGTACACATACATGTGTGTGTATATCTAAACATACATATCCCCTGCGAGTAGGGAACAGTTCTCAAAAATAGCCCCCAGTTGTTTTCCCCCCAAATTCCTATGTCTTCGGAATCTACATAGTCCGAAGTATATTTGTAGAAAATTTCATTAAAAAATATCCATTTTCTTGAAAGTTAAGACGAATTGAAGTGGATTTTCCGAAATTCCCCACTTCACCTCCTCCTAAAACACTTTCCCCTAAAATTTTGTATATTCGGAATCTACATGACATGACACATATTCGTATAAAATTTCATTTAAAAAATATCCATTTTTCTGAAAGTTTATAATCATCAAAAGTCGGTGGGTGAGGCAGAAATCTGTAAGTTATGCCAAAAAGGTTTCAGTATAAACTTTCGGAAAATATGCTCAAAAAAACGAAAAAAATATTCCGTGATCGAACGCAAAATTATTAAGGAAAAATAATCTTATTACCTCTTTAGCGACATCAGATCCGTGAATATAATGAAAACGACCTGGTGTCTCTAAAGTGTCAAAATTCGATAAAATTGTTTTTTAATAAATTCAATTTTTGAGTTGCCCCCTTTCTTTATTGGTGGGAATCATGGGGCTGAATGTATTCTGAGAGCCTTCTGAACAAGGGACGAGGAAACTACACTGGTTCTATGGAGGACATTTGTACTCAGCTATCTAGACTATTGCTCCCAACTGTGGTCAACCTACAGTTTCAAATTAATAGCAGAACTTGAGGCAGTTCAGTTGTGCTACACCAGAAAGCAAGCGTCAATGGAAGAGTTGAGTTACCGAGAGAGATTGAAAGAGCTATGGACTCTACTCCCTGGAGTGATACATGTATTGAAGATCCTGGAGGGGCTGCACCAAATTTTGGTATCGAGAGCAATACCAGCCCCTAAACTGTACGTCACTGCTATTCCGTCTGAGTGAGGACCATGCACTGCAATAGGTTGGGATTCAAGGGCCCATGATTATATGATGCCTTGCCAAAACATCTGAGCAATCTTCATGGAGTAGGGGGTAGATGGTTTCAAGAAAAAACTTGACCTCTTGCTATTCGCAGTCCCAGATGAACCACTATCAAAAGAGGGCCGCAATGCTGAACTTGCTCCTTCACCAATCAAATAAAATTGGTCATTGAAAAGGTAGTGCTCCAGCATGGCAACAGCCTAACGTATAAAAAATAATATACATATATTTATTATATACACACATATATATATTTACAGGAAGTTAATTATATGGCTGGTTATAGAGAGTGACCAATGGTTTAGCATCCATAACATGCCTTATGGCTGGAGTCGTCAGTGACTTATGACTGCGAGACCATCGGTCACTCTATGACCAACCATATAATTAGCTGTCTTAACGTTTAGACACTAGACTTTGTTTCTTTTTACGGATATATGATCCACTGACGTTCTATATATTATAAAATATAATTGAGATACAGTTGAATGAGGTACTTAAATTGGGGCACCTTGCCAGCTCAGTGTAGTCTGCTTAGGTGAACAGATTATAAGAAGGATGAACAGGTGTCCGTGCATTATGGCCGTTTCAAGCAGCTCCAATTTAATAGATTGAAAGAAACCGTTCTCTTCAGATGACCAGACAATTTTCAAATATGAAGGATAAAACCATTTTTAACAAATTCACATCAATAACAGAAACCAAAATAATTACATGGTTTCCTTATATTTGTGTCTAGCTTCACCCCCCCCCCGCCGCCGTCACACTATTTCCCTCTGCTAATTTCCAAATTATTGTAAGACTTAATAAGATATGCAGAATTTTCTAAACTCATTCTGCCACAACAACATAAGGAAACAATGTAATTACTTGTGGCAATGTTTCGTTTGTAGTAGCACACGTTTCCACTTTGGCTTCTGTTATTGATGTAAATTTGTTAAAAATGGTTTTTCGTTTATGATTGAAATCTGCTTCTGAAGAGAGAAGTTAACTCGGAGCTGTTTGAAACGGCCGTAAAATATTGACACCTGAACATCTTTGTTACTTATTTGCATTCTATACACACACAAAACCACACACAGTTACATAAACACACACACATATAATATATATATATGTAATATATAAATACATTACATAAACCTACCACCTTCAATGTCCTTGCTGCCACGGGTCGGGTTCATTTTTAGTAATTTCGTTTATGAGAGCAGTCGAGTTTATTTCAGATATTCTCATTTTAAAATCGTTGAGGGGATGTCGCTATTTGCCTTGGTGGAGGTTTGCACTGTCTGGGTGTTCGTTTAATTTTGTTTTAGAGTGAAAGAAACGAGAAACTGAAAGATGTGTGTAGGAGAGAGAGAGAGAGTGAAGGGTGTGTTGTTATGTGTGCGGATATGCATCGAAACACGTGCGTACCTCTATTTTGTATGTACGTGTGGATGTGTGTGTGAGTGAACGTGTGTTCTCATGTATATGTGACACACACACACACATCTTTCACTTCCTTCTCTCTTTCACGTTAAAACAAAAGTAACTGGGAATTTTGAAGATAAAAATTGTTTTAAAAAGGTTCTCCTCATTCATGTAAATTGATGACAATTGTTTGGATGGTTCCAATGAAATAAGTCCAGAAGTTAGGTTAAATATATTTTCATGCAAAAGGACCGAGAATTCCCATTCAACAAACTCGCAAACATTTCCGCGAATAACTTTACCGAGCAATGCTGCGTAGTAAGCCTAGTTATATATATATGGTGAAGGAATGAAGTCTTTACAAGTTGTCAAACTCCCTCCACATCCAGGTGGGCGCTGCCTGATCCAGTAGACCTATAATGCAAGTCACTCCAAAAGTGACCAACCACACTTATCTCGTATTCAGAGTAATCACTAAGGCGGTTGGTAAGGAAAGATGCCAAGTGTTTAATTATTATAAATAATATTTAAAAGTAATTACATAATATTAACTGACTTTAAAACACGGGCAGAGGCGAGGTAAGAAGCTTGCTTCCCAACCACATGGTTCCGGGTTCAGTCCCACTGTGTGGCACCATGGGCAAGTGTCTTCTACTATAGCCGACCGAAAACTTGTGAGTGGATTTGGTAGACGGAAACTGAAAGAAGCCCGTCGTGTGTGTGTCCATCCCACCGCTTGACAACCGGTGTTGGTGTGTTTGCGTCTCCGTAATATTAGCGGTTCGGCTAAAGACACCGATGGAATAAGTACCAGGCTTTTTTAAAAAAAGTACTACCGTCGATTCATTCGACTAAAAATTCAAGGCGATGCTCCAGCATGGTCGGAGTCTAATGAATGAAAGAAGCAAAATATCTGACAATTTTTACAGCAGAATGTTTGTGAAAATAAATTAGATTTTTATTCATATCTAAAATAAGACAAAATGTTATTCAAGATATTTGAAATATGTGTGTGTGCAGACGGAAGGGGAGCTGGGCAAGGAATTTACTTTGTCACAGAATATTTAGAAACTTTTCAACCTTTGAAACAAAAACATAATTAAAATTAAATATAAATTAATCAAACAAAATAATTTAAAATAATCTGCCAAACTCAAACAGATGACATAAAAGTTATTAATTAAACTGAGCAGGTTTTCCCAAACCAGGAATTAAAAAGATATTTAGCTTTTTCGAGAAAATCGTCATTTTTGCAAAATATATAAATAAGTCTTTCTGAAAATGCTTTTGGAATGAGAGAAGAATAAGGAAGCTGGACCCGAGGCAGGACTTGGTTGATGGAGTGTTTGGAATAAAAGTGTATCTTGTGGACCGGGTCGTCGTCTCCACTCGCATAATCCAGCTTGAATTTATAAATGACCAACTGGTCGACAAGTTCTGGGTCATCTGGAACGATTTCATGCAGAATCTTTTTACAATCAACTTCACAGTTGAAAGATTTCTCACCAACGAACTTATAAAGTTTTCTTTCGTGTATTCGGGTTAAAATCTCTTTCGCCGTTTGTAAATTTGTTTGGTTGGAATACAGGATTTCGTCAAAAACTCCGTCCGTCAGCTGGGCGAAGGCTGTCATGTCGTGTTTGGCTTTCGAGAGAGAAAGTAAGGAATATTTCCCCTGCCGCCCGATGAAGCTGTCTGCCTGGACGAAAGCATCTTTCAGCATTTCATTCATGGCAGCAACAGCTTTGTGTTTATAGGCAAGACAATGAAGTTCGAATCTGGAACGGAACATGTGGTAGAAATTCAGTGCAGTTTTATCTCTGAAACATATTTCCGTCCTTTTGCCGTCCACTGTGAGGACCCGGGCGAATTTAATGATCCTTTTGTGATCAATTTGGTTTGTTAAGCCAAGATGATGACAGTCTCTCGCGAAATAATCCCATTTATCAACGTCCACGCCATTCTCTTTGTTGGCAACGATGTTGTAAAGATATGTTTTATCAACACCTCGACCTGTTTGCTCTTCATCGGCAACCAATTCCTTGATGGGATTTATTAAATTCTTTATAAAATTCACATCTTTGCCATCCAAACCTGCTTTGCGGAAACCGTTTCTAACCGTTTCGTTTTCATCCAAGATGTGTTGGAACATTTCGACGGAGGCGATTTCGTGTTTCCACTGAGATCCAGGTTCGATTTCGGGAATGAATAGATTGTCGAAGAAATGAGAAAATGGTCCGTGTCCCAAGTCATGGCACAGACCAGCGATTTCCACACACAACAGGTCTTTGTCGGAGATGTCGAGTTCGGGTTGGTGTCTTCTCAGGTGCCGAATGAATTCGCCAGCGAGGTGACAGGTTCCAATGCTGTGCTCGAAGCGGTTGTGCGAGGCCCCGGGAAAGACATAGTAACACAACCCCAACTGTTTGATGTTACGAAGTCTCTGGAATTGGACAGTGTCGATGATTGTAACACAAACTGGATGCAATTCAACAGAACCATGGATCGGATCGTGGAGGACGACGTAGACACCCATCACTAGAAACGGCCCTTTAAATCAACGGTGTTGAGGTTAATTAGTGAAACGATTATAAAACAACCACCTTGTAATTAGTCGGTTCACACTGCTTCATAGTAAAATATAGATTAATTAGAGTTAATTAAATTGTTTTAGAGATTAAAAATTAATTAATTAACATTAGTTTATACATTAATTAAATTACATACAATGAAAGGTAAATAGTTGTTGTGTATATAGAAACAAAGTTTGTGAAGATTGTGAAGTTTATTAATGCAAGGTAGACAATATATTTATTGTTCCTGTTATTGCTATTGTTGTTTAACTCCAGATTATTGCTGACAGAGGAGACGTTTGATTAAAGTCAAAGTTTTTCCAGCCGTGACCATTCCGTCAGTGCAAAGAACCTACAACTACAATACCTAAATATTATTTTTTATTTTGTTTTTAGAAGGTAAGATCGAAAGGAAATTTAGCTGCTATTTTTAATCAGATTGAAGGCTCCGTCCTCGTCTCGAACTCTTATTACTATTGTTTACGAAGGATGTAGCCTATTGTAGAAGTATATACAACATATATATATATATATATATAAGTATATATACATATATACATATATACATATATATATAATATATATATATATATATATATATATATAATATATTATATATATATATACATATATATATATATATATAAGTATAATACATATATACATATATATATATATATATAAGTATATATACATATATACATATATATATATATATATATATATATATATATATATATATATATATATATATATATATATATATATACTTATATATATATATATATATATGTATGTATAGACAACAGCGTTATCAAAAAAAAAGGGGTGGGGGGAGGAAAGAATGGAAAAGTTCTGTCTATATTTAGCAGAATAAAATTTCCGCTTAAACTGAAAGTGACTGACTGTAATGGATGGAAATAGGAAAGGAAATATTTCAACACAGAAACACAATTGCTGGTTCGTCAGACGAAATACCGTCTGGTGTTTAGTTGCGGCCGCCTTGGTTGTGATTTCGCGGCTTCCTAGTGTCACGTTTCCCTTTCATCCTTCTGGGGTCGATACCATTAAGTATCAGTCATACAAAAGGATCGACTTAACTGATTAAAACACCCCTCATCTACCAAATAGTATATATGTAT
>NC_043014.1:527500-540000 GCF_006345805.1 Octopus sinensis
CGCCACTGCCCCCACCATCTCTATGCTTACTATTACTCTCACCCCATCATGAGGAATAGTAGGAGTGTCATTGAATTGTAAGAGAGGGGGTCAAATTGTGACTCAATGACACACAGGAATTAGTTTTCGCATTTTTATATTAGATGTAGAGTATACACTTCCTGTGTTATATACACACCATCATCTCTCTACTCCACCGCCCCCTTAGTCCATAACAATAAAACAAATGTGTCTTTTAACCAAACCACTGCTTATATCACATTCATAGTTAGACATGGTGAGCATGGGGGTGGGTGGGGTGGAGTGAAGAGGGTTGTAAACCCTCCACCCCACCCCCTCTGTCAACTCACTGCATATATAATTATTCAATTTTTATTTTAATTCTTTGTTTACCACAGCTAACTAAACAACCAATGGTGGATCTATTTTAATAACTGAGATCTCCACCACAATTGAAATCTTGTTTCCATGTATCTCATATACATATTTCGTGTTCATTTTTGACATTTTCAAGTGCTCGGTTCCTTTAGAAGTGTAGAAAATTAAAGTGAACAGCACAGAGATGAAGTACTTGCCAGTCTCCCGTTTCATTTCCTGCCAACTTCAGATAAATTTCTTCCGTACAAGGAAACACACAAATTGTGAGTACAGAGTTAAAAAATAAAAAATACCCAACATTGATACAATGAAAAGAGTTCTTTAAATGATATTGGTAGAAAATAAGGTGTGGATCATATGCTGTAAAAATGGATAGAAATGTTTTCTTGTTTTACAAAGTCAACTGTATAATTTGTAGTGTAGAAAGTGTTTGTATATATCGGGTAAATTAGAAGGGTGGTGTATATAAATTCTTGTTTATAACTATAAAGATAACGATTCTAGCAACGAAGAACAAAAAGCAGAAAATGTAAAATGAAATGGGTAGGAATTAACAAATGACAAATGCAGGATCTTCTTCAGGTTAATGTGTGCCATGTTTTGTCTGATTCTATTCAGTTGAGGCTAAACAAGGGCTTGTGTTAAGTGAAAAGGTATGTGAGAGAGAGAGAAAGAATTTCTTTATTCACCATAAGGTTGAGAAAAAGAGTGTGCGATACGAGGACAGACAAAACAAACATTGGGGTCAGGGGATCGAATGAGACGAAAATTATGAATAAACAAACAATTAAAATATATACAATTAAATGAGAATGAGTGATTAAGAAAAAAATGAAGCGGAAGATGAGAGAGAGAGTGAGAGAGTGAGAGAGAGAGCTAAGTAAGAGTAAGTTGCTCATGGTTGCTGCTATGTCAAGACATTGCTACGTGACCCCAGCAATGAAACTGTAACGATGTCAGCAGGTAAACAAGATCCCTCTCCTCCTTCACTTCCCTCATTATCATCATTGTTATTGTTGATTGGCAGGGAAGCAGTGATTGATATAATGAATATGTGAAATTCCTAATGGCCAAGAGGTGATCAGAGACTCCACACCTGCATATTGTAAAATAAAAAATGAGAGTTCTGTGCATGCAAGAGTTCTTGTGTTTGAATGGCCCAGTTGCAAGATCGGAATTATAGCAACTTCAGCCAGAAATCTAGAACTGCTGGCACTCTTCAATAATAATGAAATTATTGTATACAGTGCTCAGGTGCTCCACAACTTGTCAAAAGTGCATATAAAGCATATGCAGTAATGTACAAATGTCTGGGAAGTGAACAGTGTATGAGTCAGATACATGCTTGTGTGTGTATGGAGGGGAGAAAATCAGGTGTAGTGTTGGCGAATCTCAGAAAGCATGGAAGTTTTGAAGGATGCAGTGCTCCGACAACTAACAACTGATGCCGGCAGTTTGTTCAGCAACTCTTAACGTGAAAAAATGTTTCTGAAAGTCATGGGAGCTGTGCTGCTTTCTGACTTTGTAAATATGTCCACGGGTGTTGAGTTTCAGACACCCCTTGGTCACTTTTTTTGTCAAACCCACAGTAAACTGGAGATTGGCTTTGTAGAAACCTGTAAATATTTGGGTGATCAGGATTGTCTAGAGGAAGAGGCAGAGCCAAAGGTATTTGCTGGGCTCCCTAGGCTGATGAGATTGAGGTTGTTTGTGGAACTTGTAGGAAAGAAATGAGCAGGGATGTGATTCGAAAGGGCAGATATTCTAGGGGCGAATGACTAAGTGTGGAGCCTGGTAAGGGTAGGGTGTATACAGCAATGGGGATGCTGGTCAGTGGAGAAGTGGGGGAGGGGTTGTGAGTGGATGCTGTATTGTTGGGGAATGTTAGGGAGGAATTGAAGGAATGGAAAGACAAGAGGCACAAAAATGCATGAGATCAGCTAGATCTGCATAGCAGAGATCATTACAGAATTGGTAAAAATGACAAAGGGAAGACACAATACATATGTCTGTGTGGGCAGGATCTGTAGTGAGTCTGTGAATGATTTTTTGCCAATCAATAAATGGTCCTTTTCTGGATGTGCTCAATGATTTCTATACAGCAGTAGCAGAAGTAGTAGGGCCCCAGCTGTGGGCCTCATCTCAATTCTGTAGAGGATTAAATTATTGTGTAGCAGTAAAGACAAAAACCAACTGTTGGGAGGTAGTCCTAGCAATGTTAATCATATGTTGACCCTAGAAGAGATCCTCAATGAAAGTGTGACCCAACATTTGTAGCAATTGTGAGGGCTCTAGTTGAGTGCTCCTCATGGTTTAGGGGATGTGGTGCAATGATGTTTTCTTGATAGGAATGCTGCCTGTTTTTATTTGCTGTCAAAAGAGAGAAGAATGGCCTGGCCCCACTGGAAGATGCTTTTGAGGTTTCTGTTTCTGGCATCAGTGTGGGTTTGGTGTGTGGTGTCTGGGGTGGGAGTGGATGGTTGGGGAATGTTACGGAGGTATTGAAGGGTTGTGTCATCTGTGTAAGAGTAGGGGTCGTGGAATGTTGTGGCAATATAAGTCATAGATGTAGAAAGGGAAGAAAGTGGGGGAGAAAACTGAACCATGGGGCATGCCAGAGTCAGTAGAAAGAGGGACAGAAAGAACGAGATCCACATATGCCATGGCCATATGATCCAAGAGATGAAAGATGAACAAAGCCCATAGGCAGACTGATTTGATGGCAGATTTGCAAGCCAGGCACACTTGAGAGCTTTCCTTATACGATGAGTAACATTAAAACATATAAAATGAGGAAATCAGGTGATGTGGTACACTGATACTTGGAGTAACATAATGGCTGAAGTTGTTTAGATTCAGATTTAGCTTGCATCATATGAGATAAAATCATCTTAAGATCCAGTCAATGTGTGTGTGTGTGCATGTGTAATCATCATCATCATCATCATAACCACCACCATCATTTAACATCTGTTTTCCATGCTGGCATGGGTTGGATGGTTTGACCAGTTCCTGCAAGCCACAGGTCGGCATCACGCTCCAATGTCAGCTTTGCCATAATTTCTACGGGTCGGTGCTGCTCCAAATGCCAATCCCTTTATTGAATGTCCTGGCAGCTCGTTCCATTACCAAATAACGTGCAAGACAGAAAAAGGAAAGGTAAAAGAACCCTTAACTAATGGTAAGTATTTGAGATGGGGGAAGTGTCTTTAGACCAGGTGTGGTGAGGTTAAACTATGACTGGAGGACAATTATAAGTGTTTTGCTATAGAAGAGATACATGGCTGCCTCATATCAGGGTGTGAGTAGCTGGGAAGAAGATAATAAAGTTAGTAGTGATGGAGTACAAGAGAAAACACAAGGGAAAAGAGTATATATGTATTTATGTATGCATGCATCCACCTATCCATCCATCTGTTCGTCAATCCGTCCGTCCGTCCGTCCGTCCTCCATTCCATCCATCCATCTATCTATCTTTCTCTGAAGAACAAAGCAATTCAAAGAGTCTTAACAGTTCTATGTTGTTCTTGTTCTTGTAGTCGACATTAGGAAAACTTTGTAAATGTTTGGCTATCTCAGAACTGTTATTGCTGTTTATCAGAAAAATCTTTCCAGTTTTCAGTTTTCGGTTTTTCATAATTTCCACGGCATATTTCGTTTCAGATAAAATATCCTTGGAATAAAAGATTCCAATATGGCAGCTGTCTTCCATTACTTTATTAACATTTACCATTTTTCCTATTCCTAGAGTGAAATCAGAGTCTCCGTAGCTAGTTTGCAATCCAAAATATGTCCCCAAACTCTCTGCTAGATGTTTAGCATCACCATTATCACTTTTGGATGTTAAAATGTAGACATCATATTGAAAGAAAGGAATCTTTGATGAGCCAACACTACCTGCTTTGTGTTCAGATTCTTGGGAATGGCCAAAGCAAAGTTTGTAATATTTTTTGAAAATTATCGTAGCTACCTTCTGTCTCTTTCCATAGAACTCTTTAGCATATTGAAGATAAATTGTTTTCCTCAGGTCGACATCAATTTCACTTTGTTGACAACCAGAAAACTCTAAATGGAGAAAAGCTTGTTGAAATTCCTCCTGTCGGCATAACAATCGTAATTTTTGTGAAAGTTCATTTCCACCGCATTCTTTGAGAAGTTTTGGGAAAATTCCCCCCTCATCAGGCAATTCTTTTATAGACTGAATTAATTTCATTAGATTACTTTTGTATTCGGTGTCAGCAAAGTTATAAATTCTTTCCATTATCTTTTTGATTTCCCAAATTTTTTTCTGTCTTTTATTGAGCACCAGAATCTCAGATAAATGATTGATGGCACAGACAAACATATCCGTACCAACATCTATTAAATCTTGTTTCTCTTCTTCACTTTCTTTTTTGTCAGCCAGAAAAAAACAAAATTTTCCATATTGAATGAAGTATTTGATTTTGGTGTCCCAAATGTTCAAAACTGAAAAGTCAATATCTTCAAAACATTTCATCGCATTTTCATATTCGCGCACACTTCTGTATAACAAGGCTAGGTCATACATGACAGGTATATTCCGAGGATCCAGACTGTAAGCTTTTTTAAGATGGTATTCAGCCTTATCCACATTTTCATTTCTTTCAATATCAGGTATTCTCTCAGGACATTTTAATATTCGTTTTTCTACTTTTAATTCTTTTAGTTCTTCTGTTTCACAATTGGAGAAGGGTAATTCTTTAACGCACAAATCTTTGTATTCAGGAATTTGATTTTTATAAATAGTACCAAGACGATGATGTGAAAGTGAGGTCTCATTTCTTTTAATAGCTTCCTCTAGCAATTTCTGTGCATCTTCATACTTACCTATCGATAAATAGAAAGTAGCACTTTTTTCCATTACAAATCGGTCTTGGGGAAACATACTACAAGCCCTCTGGAAATATTCAATTGTTCTTGGAGTACGTATATGAAGAAATGGATGATTCTCAAGAGAGCCTAGCAAGCCAAAGTTTTAGCCATTAGATGATCATTAACATAACAAGGATAATTAGAAGTAATTCTTTGAAGAATTTCAGTAGCTTCCTTTGAAGATTTTTCTATCTTTTCTTTATCATATAATATCCTCATCCTACGATAAATTAGCAGAGCCAGGCGAAAAAGCCAAAAGTAATTGTTTGGGCAAACCTGAAGAGCTTCTTTGAAAAGTTCAATGGCACGTTGATAATGGTGAAAAGATATTCTAGAAATGCAACAGGCAATTTCAGCTTTACCTCTCGCTTCCAATGAAGGGAAATTGGGGCTGCTTTTTAAAGTGTTCAGTTTGTCCAGCACTCTATCGACTTCAGGGAAATTTTCATAATGCACGAACATTAACGCTTGGTTTGTTAATGCCAACAAGTTATCCGGATCTTTTCCCAGTATTTCAATGGAGATTTCCTTGGCCAATATTTGCTCATGTAAAGTCCAAAGGAGGAAGACTTTAGCATGTTGGTTGCAAATTTCTTCTTGTAAATCAAGCAAAATCTCATTTCTTAAGGCATTTTCAACTTTTTGCAACTTGGCCTTAAGTGCATTCACTTTAAGGTTAAAACATTCTTCCAGCATGTTTGGAAATTCTTCAACTTTTATCCTGTAAAATTTTATTTTTTCATCAGAGTTCTGGGTAAAGAAAAGAAAAAAATGTTAAACCTGTGTTACATCCCACTGTATTAATATTGTCATTATACAAGTGAGATTAACTGCTAGAGGGGCATGAGAGGGGGAGAGGGGAAGAAACATGGGGGGGGGGAGTAAATGTGGGGAGAGAGAGAGAGAGAGAGAGAGAGAGAGAGAGAGAGAGAGAGAGAAAGCAATTGAAAGAAAAGATGTTCACGTTCTGGTAAGGGAGAGAAATGGTCTCCACCTGGAATAGACTTTGCTTCTCTTTTCTTTTTGTAATGTAACCTGCTGCTTCTTTTCCCTGCAATGAAGATAACGACAAAATGTTTCCCTTCGCCTCTTCTAATTGTCATCATCATCATCATCATCGTTTAACGTCCGTGTTCCTTGCTAGCATGGGTTGGACGATTTTGACTGAGGGCTGGCGAACCAGATGGCTGCACCAGGCTCCAATCTTGATCTGGCAGAGTTTCTACAGCTGGATACCCTTCCTAATGCCAACCACTCTGAGAGTGTAGTGCGTGATTTTTATGTGCCACCGGCACAGGTGCCAGTAAGGCGACACTGGTAACGATCACGCTCGAATGGTGCCCTTTACGTGCCACCAGCATGGAAGCCAGTTGGCTGCTCTTGCAACGATCACACTCGGATGGTGCTCTTTGCACCCCGCTAGCATGGATGCCAGTCATCGAATTTGATTTCATGCAGAAATATTACTTATACCTGTATTCCACCAAGGTTGACTTTGCCTTTTATCCTTTCGTGGTTGATTAAAAGGTACCAGTTGAACATTGGGGTCAATGCAATTGACTTCTCCCTTGTACCAATGTTTGAAACCAATATTGTTTACACCTGTCAAATCCTCAAATGTCTACAAAAGTTTTCCCGTCTGTTGTTTGACATCTCTAAAATAAGGTGTAAAACAGCAATTTACACAATTTAATCAAACAGAAAAGATGAGACAACCATGTGACAAGCAACAGGTATGTGGATTCGGTTTCCAATCTTGAGTAACCACAGGAGGAAATGGTCACTCACAATATTCCCGACGTAAAGAGTTTGTGAAGAAAAGGAGGATCTAGGGAAAGTGAGTAAAAGAGAAAATGCAAGTGGAGAAAACTAAGAAATATACAGTGAACGTGTGCGAGATTGGAGTGCATGTGGAATGGTAGAAAGTATAGGTTTCAGAACATCGAGGAAGGAAAACAATTGTGCAAAATTGAAGCCAAAACATTCAAAATTATTGAAAGTGGGTAGAAATAAACACTATGTAGTATAGTAGGGTATCTGTAGAAAGTATAGGTTTCAGAACATCGAGGAAGGAAAACAATTGTGCAAAATTGAAGCCAAAACATTCAAAATTATTGAAAGTGGGTAGAAATAAACACTATGTAGTATAGTAGGGTATCTGTAGAAAGTATAGGTTTCAGAACATCGAGTAAGGAAAACAATTGTGCAAAATTGAAGCCAAAACATTCAAAATTATTGAAAGTGGGTAGAAATAAACACTATGTAGTATAGTAGGGTATCTGTAGAAAGTATAGGTTTCAGAACATCGAGGAAGGAAAACAATTGTGCAAAATTGAAGCCAAAACATTCAAAATTATTGAAAGTGGGTAGAAATAAACACTATGTAGTATAGTAGGGTATCTGTAGAAAGTATAGGTTTCAGAACATCGAGGAAGGAAAACAATTGCATGAATGTGAATTAGGCATAAAAGGAAAAACAATGCAGAAAATTGTGAAAAGTATGAAGCATTTTGTTTTCAGATGAATGTGATGCGAAACTGAGAAAAATTGTGCATATCAAGAGAGAGAATCATGTAAATGTATACGGGAACAGGTATCTATTCAGGTGAGTTCGAATAGTGATGTATTGCTTTGTGTATGAATTGTGCAGTATTTGCATGCCTGGATCAGCGTGCATGCGAGTGTGCATACACGAGCAATAGAGAGTGCAGCTGCAAAAGTGACTGAGTGCATTCTCAATCAATGACGTGAGGTAGAATTTTCTAGGTAGGTGTGCATGCTATGTGAAATACCTGAAAATAATTGCAGAGACAAAATGAGTCTCACCTGTGTCTGGGGGTATTTGCTGTGGTTAAGCAAGAACAGCAAAGCGTGGAATGTTGAGAGAGAAGCAAACGTTCTCTATGTACACTGTGATCAACCTGTGGTCTTACAGATGCAAGTTGTGTCTGAAAAGAAGGGTGCAGAGAGCACGATGAGCTATGCAGTGTGCACTGAGTCAGGCAAAGGAGTCGAGTCAGGCACAGATGTGATGAAACAAGGGAGTTAAAGCACAATATTGAGGTGCATGTATGTAACGGGATGCAGGCATGTGTGTTTGAATGTTGAATAATGCAGCAAAAATTCAACATTTGTAGCAGTGCAGTCGAAATACTTTGCTTCAGCGTCGCAACACATTAGCACTGCATTCCTCTGGCCTTTAGGAACTGGCAGTAGAAGAATATGATGTTGTCTGCCCAGAAGAACAGGTGCCAAAATTCAAGTTAGGAAAGTCAGGAGCTACCTAGAAGCTAGAAGGTTAACAAGCGATCCTCAACTGTCCAGCGACTTCGGTCACATGGAACGACACGCTAATTGGTTTCTTAAAAACTCACTTGGAAGCAAGTTATTGCATTTTCTCTTTCACACAATGCATGGATTTTGACTGCTCCTCAGTGAGTTGACTCTTTTCTCTGACAGACTCACTCCAGCAGATTGTTATTTCTATCATTGCACACAGGAGTAAATCATAATTACCTTTGTTTATTTGTTACACCATGTTACCCTCTCTTTAAATAAATCTGTGTTATGTTAACCCCCCCCCCGCCGCCCTCCAAAATGCCTTCTTCTGATCATCTCATTTCCACACATTTACAAGATCCAGTAAAAGTGATATCAAATCAGTGGATGACATCAGGTAGCCAGAACAGTGAAAGTGCTTGAATTGTTATAATAGTAGCCATATACACAAAGTTCAAATGATTACTTGTGAGTGTGTGTGTGTGTGTGTCTGTATATATATCATCATCATTATCATCATCATCATTCAGTGTTTTAAATCTGGGTTTTGTCCCCATTAACAGGGGTGGCTGGATCTACCTCAATGCCATAGCAACTGACGTTGGCAGATGCAGCCCACCCCAACCTTTGGGCTGCCTGGTGCCCATTCCTTTTTGCTATCATGAGGCTCGTTAGGTTGTGTATTTTCTACAGGGAGCATGCTTACTCCCAACCTTAGTTTCTAGGCATCAGCGGTCCCAAGACCAAGGGCTCCACCATGATTTGTTTAGAAATGAGGTGGAAAGCTAGCTTAGGAAGACAGGTATGCTACACCCTGAACCCCTTTTTGAGCCCCTTCCTACATACATATATATATATATAGTTGAAATTTAAAGAAAAACAAGACGAAACAGGTGTATAACAACAAGCAGGTGTATTAGTTTGACACTCAGGAAGATGAGAAAGTCTTTTACGATTCGAACCTATGCTCTTCAACAGAAAGGAATACGAGGAAATAAACAGAGAGAATAAAAAAACCTTGTGGAGTTAGCGGTCAATCATGGCGATATATATATATATATAAAATTTACATGCAGGTGGCACGTAAAAAGCACCCACTACACTCACGGAGTGGTTGGCGTTAGGACGGGCATTCAGCTGTAGAAACACTGCCAGATCAGACTGGAGCCTGGTGCAGCCTTCCGGCTTCCCAGATCCCCGGTCGAACCGTCCAACCCATGCTAGCATGGAGAACGGACGTTAAACGATGATGATGATGATATATATATATATATATTATATATATAATTATATATATATTATATATATATATATATCTATATAATATATATATATAATCTATATATATATATATATCTATATATCTATATATAATATATAATATATCTATATATATATATATTATATATATCTATATATCTATTATATCTATATATATATAATATAATATATATATATATATTATATATATATCTATATAATAATATATATAGTATATATTATCTATATATATATATATATATATATATTATCTATATTCTAATATATATATATATATATATATCATAATATATATATATATATATATGATATTATATATATATAATATATAATATATCTATATATATAATCTATATTATATATCTATATATATATCTATATATATATATCATATATATATATCTATATATATATATCTATATATATGTATAATATATATATATATCTATAATATTATATCTATATATGTATCTATATATATATATCTATATATATATATCTATATATGTAATCTATATTATATATCGATCTATTATATATCTATATATTATATATATATATATATATATCTATATATATATATAATATATATATATATATATATATATATATATATATATATATATATATAGATATATTCTCTATATATATATCTATATATATATATCTATATATATATATCTATATATATATATCTATATATATATATCTATATATGTATATATATTATATATCTATATATATATATCTATATATGTATCTATATATATATATCTATATATATATCTCTATATATGTATCTATATTATATATCTATATATATATCTATATATGTATCTATATATATATATCTATATATGTATATATATATATATATCTATATTATATATATATATTGTATTATCTATATATATATATATAATATATGTATCTATCATATATATATATATATATATATATCTATATATATATATATATATTATATATATATAATTATATAATATATATATATATATATATCTATATCTATATATATATCTATATATATATATATATATATATATATATCTATATCTATATCTATATATATATATATATATATATATATATATATATCTATATATATCCATATATATCTATATATACCATACATATATATATATATATATACTATATATATATATATCATATATATATATATCTATATATCTATATATTCTTATATATCTATATATCTTATATATATATATATCTCCTTAAATCCTTAAAATGTTTTAGCCCGAAGGCCGCGGCCATGCTGGGCACACCACCGCTGAATGAGCCACACTAGTTTGTGAAATCCACCTCTGATACGTGGCACTTGATCAACAAGGAGTTCGATGCTGCTGCCGCATCCTGTCCCGTGAGGTAGGTTCATCTGGACTTCCAACAAGAAGAGATCCAGTTTAGTTTTAAAGAAACCCACATCCACACCATGTAAGTCTCTCAGGCATTTAGGGAGGATGTTGAAAAGCTGTGGTCCTCTGAAACCCAAGCTGTTGCAGTATCTGGACCTGTATTTTGATGGTGATGTTGGAATCCTTGGCACCACGCAGCGGCGCCCCGTTCTGCGGTTGGAGTAACTTTGAATGCCAAAGTTTGGGATAAGACCCTCCAGGATTTTCCAGATGTATATTACTGCATATCTCTCCCGCCTCCGCTCCAGGGAGAAGAGTTTTAATACCTTCAGTCTTTCCCAGTAGCTGACATTTTGCATTGAGACGATTTTCTTTGTGTAGCTTCTCTGAGTTGCTTCAAGTTCTGCTGTTTTTTTTATATTGTGTGGTGACCAAAGTTGGGAGCAGTAGTCCAAGCGGCTGAGGACAAATGTTTTCCATAGGACCATCAGTGTCTCCTTCTCTCTTGTTCTGAAAGTTCGGAGAATCCATCCAGCTAGCCGTCTGCATTTTATCACCAGATTAGCAATATGCATTGGAA
This sequence comes from Octopus sinensis, assembly GCF_006345805.1. Taxonomy (NCBI): domain Eukaryota; kingdom Metazoa; phylum Mollusca; class Cephalopoda; order Octopoda; family Octopodidae; genus Octopus; species Octopus sinensis. The sequence continues at coordinate 539,309 of NC_043014.1, forward strand.
AGATGCATCATTGCTCATGTCAATGCCCAGGTCACGCACTGATTTTGACTCAGGGATTGCAATTCTTCCTGGGCCAGTGTATCCAGTCTTCACGTCATTTACCTTTGTGTGCCAGTAGCGCAGGGCCTGGAACTTACCTGCATTAAACTGCATGTTGTTGTCCTCAGCCCACCTGTATATTGTGTCCAGCTCATGTTGCAGATGCGCAATATTTTCAGGGTTCTGTATTGCGTGGGAGACCTTTGTGTCATCTGCATAGCTAGCAAGGGTGGTCATCGTAGCAACTGAAGGCATGTCTGAAAGGGCCACTATGAACATCAGTGGCCCCAAGACAGTGCCCTGTGGGACACCGCTTGTTATTTGCGTTCCCTGGAGGTGGCTCCATTGCTCACAACTGCCTGTTTTCTGTCTTTTAGGAAGTTGTGCAGCCACTCTCCAAGTTTCCCGCCTATGCCGAGACCACGCAGTTTATGACAGATCATACCATGGTCGACTTTATCAAAGGCTTTTGCAAAGTCAAGATATATTACATCCACATTTGAGCCATTTAGTAGCTGTTTCAACACCCAGTCATAGTGCTGGCAGGAGCTGTGTTAGGCAGCCTCTACCTGGTCGAAATCCATGCTGGGTGTCAGACAGTAAGTCATTTTCTTCAAGGAACATGATTAGTTTCTTACGGACTATTCGTTCCA